>NW_009909788.1:70928-111266 GCF_000696875.1 Nestor notabilis | reverse complement strand
GCAGGAGTTCTTTTAAGCAAGGAAACCATAAGGAGAATGCAAGAGGCAAAAAGCATGGCAAGAGTGCATTACAAAGCCATAAGGCACTTGTAGCATTTTCAGTAAGACCACATTTTCCAGGCTATTTTATAAGGGGCAGAAAGGAAGCAGAGGGAAGAAAAAACCCCAAATAATTCACAGAGGACTTCAGAAGAAGCAAAGCTACTACCAGGAGGGAGAGCTAAAATGAAATGGCTCACAAGTGACTCCAAAGCAGTGGCTACAAAACTGGAGAAAGTAAAGTCACCCAATTAATTTTGCTGTTGACAGAGTAAAAGGTCAATGTCTCCATGTTTTACATGAAAGCTCCACAGTTACAAAAAGCACAGACCTTCAAACTCAGATACAGGACAAACGTTAAGAAGTTTTAATTGGAAGATTTTGTTATTAGAAACTAAAGTTACAATATCATTTCTAAGCAGTGTAAAGGGAAAAAAATATTCATTGTATGATTTTCTCTATAATGAATGTATTTCCTTCCACAGTGCCCTATGATCTATTTAATTTTATTTGCCTGCAGTTCTCAGTGTTAAGTTTCCAAACTGTCTTTCAGCTCCCATTAATCTGCCTGTGTTTTGTAGTTATAATAAACGGGATCTCACAGACCTTGGTGTCCTCCACCTCAGATAACATGATCCTATTAAATCTAATCCACATTAACTGGAGAAGAACTTTTTGCCCTTGATACTTATATGGACAAGAGATCTGGCAGCAGCAATACTAATTTGGTTTAGTCTAGAGAGGAAATCTTCTGCTCTCCTTATGTAATTGATTTGGGATTCAGATGAACTGTTATGGCAATCTAAACACACTGTTAAAGAGTGTGGGCTTTTCAGCCATGCACTTTCAGTGTATTGAACACAGTATTTGATCCTTTTTCATTAAACTTTTCAAAACTTTCCTCAGGAGCTTGCATTTCGAGAGGTACAAACCATATAGTAAAATCTTGCCAGCAGAGATTAACAAACACATTTCTGTGGTTATTCTAATTTTAAGGTGAATGAAGCAAAATGCAAGCTGTAAAACCTTTGCACCCGTGAACACAATGCAGGCTCAGAAAAGATGACTGGACTTGGCAAGTTTTTACCACTAAAAATATTACTATTAAAGACTTGAATAGCAAATAGTAAAGATGACGAGACAATACAAAATTAGAGGTAAAGTCTCTCTTGTGGAAGGTACTTTAATTCTAACATGGGGATTGACTGATTTGGGAGTCCACCTGAATTTCAATAGCCAAAGGAGGTTAATAATCCATGGAAGTTACTGTCAAATGGCAACACTCAGATGATGAAAGTCTTGGGACTACCACTTATAACAGTTAAAAAAACCTAACATTGCTATTTATTCTCATAACTTTTCATCTTACTACAAGATTCAGTCACTTCCTGTCTGATATAAAATTGTTTATTTTGATTTTAACAAAGATCTTTCCTGGTGAACCTGAAGAGAATAAAACTTTACAGTTGAAATTATGTCTGCTATTCATGGCTTGAAATACTTGAAAATTCAGGCTCTTGTTTTCCAGAAACTGTTTCCCATGTGAGAAAATTCAGACTATTTTAAAGCACAGAATGGACCATGCGTGAAATACAGTTTAGTGTCCACATGTATTTCTTCAATAATAATAATTCATCCGACTAATCTAAACAGGACAACTTCTTTCCTATGTAAAGATTATCCACTGGCTCTTCAGGATCAAAAAGCTTTTTACTAGGTGTTTATCAGCCTCATATAGATTTGTCTATTTTAAAATACAAAACTAATTTTTGTTGGCTTATATTGATTATCCCAACAACGTGTGACAATCTGACCCTATGGAAGTAATACAAGTGAAGAAACTGGGGGGGGGGGCAGGGAAGGAAAAACCCTCCAAGAACTAGAGAGACTTTTCTACTTGTTTTTTATTGTGCATTAGGATTGTACTGGAATTATTATTTCCTAATCATTCTAACATACAGTTGCTCAGATCTTTATACATTTTTCATTTCTGTTTATCAGCATTAAAATAAAATAAAATCAGATGGAAGGGAATTGAAATGCAGGACTGGCTCCAGGTTGTGACGCAAAAATCTTTACCATGGTTTCTTTTTCTGAGGGGGGAAGGGAAGAAGGAAAAGGCTTTTTTGTGGTTAGGGAAAATCCGCTTCAGAGAGCAGTCTGGTGGGCATGAGATACAGAATGTTGCTAGAGAATTGCTTGATAAGTTTCAACTGTTCTTCCTTTCTCCTTGTGGAAATTCTCAGTGCCAGCTAAGGCCAGTAGATCAATTGAGTATTTCCACAGTTTTGGTCACCAGAATATTTGACAACCTACTTCAAAGGCAGGCGGCCTTATGCATAGAAAGGATTCAGTTGCTGCTATCCAAAAAGGTGATTTCTGAACCCAGTGACCTCTAGGCTGATGGGTGTTTCTGTCCCATGAAGCAGGCAGCCATACAGGAGAAGCTGTTTCTGCAGAGCATCTCCAGACATGGCCCTGCCATTACGTGTTAATCCTTTGCTCCCTCAGAGGCCTCAACCCTGGAATGCTTTCACTACATCCCGTTTCCTCCAGAACTAGCTCTACTGCTGAGAAACCTCTTGATGGACATAGATTTGCCTGTAACAGGGGTGCCACAAAAGATAAAGGAACACAAGATTTAGTGTGATCAGCTTTCCGACACTTTTGCTACCCTGTGAAGCTGCAAAGGATCTGCAAAGATGCAAAAATTCAATAAGAAATCAATGACCAAAGCCATAAGGACTATTGATCTGGCATCTCCTGCTGATCCAGCTAGAGCCTTATTCCAAACACACTGAGGACATGCTGCTGCACTTTGAGCAAGAAGGCAGTGGAAAGTGGGAACAGGCCATGTCTAGTCTATTCAGTCCAGCCCTGTATTCAGAATAAAGCAAACTAGGCCCCCCATTCTCCACCATGGGTCATGATCAGGTACAGAGTAAAGATTTGAATGTCAAAGGAAACAGTTTTGCTGGTTTAGTCCTGCAGTTCATGCTACATAGCTGTAGCAAGTACTACTGCTGTTCCTAATATAGTTTGTCTTCATTTAATCAGAAAAGAAAAAAAAAAGCTTATGGAGGACACTTTCTGGCTCTGAAGATTACAAGAAAAATCACTCTCTTTCTGAGTTTCTTATATAACCACATTCTAATAAGCAGAGATGATGGACTCTTGCTTACTCAGGCAGTTCAGTTTCTTAAAGCTACAGAAATACTTGCATAAAGCAAGCAGGATTTAGCAGCCTGGAGAAAGCACATAAAAGAAATAGCAGGTTAAAATAACCAAACAAGGAAATGGATGGTTTTGAGAACATACAGCATTTATTTGGCCCCAGAATTCCTAGCATTGTAACAAACTCCTAGAGTTTCACTCCTTAAAGTGCTTCAAACTCCATTTATATTATTATTATTATTACTTTTAACATTAATGTACATTTCTGTATAAACATCAATTCCAAAGACATTCATATTTTTATAAAATTCTTTATATTAGTGGATCAAATTTGCTCTCAAGATGACCATCATTAAGGCAAATTACCAAAATTAAAGACACTGGTGTTATTCAAATTGATGCTGTTGTGGGTGAGAGCAGAGTTTGGCCCAGTAGGGTATATACAATTATATTTTCTGCATATATTTTGAAAGCCATAACGGATTACCTTGGAAATTGATAACATTGAAAAGGGAGTTTATCAAAGCAAATACTTTTAATTTGCTTCAGCACAGTCCACATCCAGAGGATGCATTTGCTCACCGACTGTTCTGAATAACCAGCCCGGTGACAGTGACGTGGTGATCAGCAAAAGGGAACCCATGTTGCATGAATTCATGCAGTACTTCAGCAGACCCAACCTGATGTGTGTGCAACTACTGTGACAGCAAAGTTACTTCACTGGGCAGCCATGCAAACTCACTGCACCATGAACCTCTGAAATTCTCCTGGTGGAGACACGTTTGTCATTGACATTAATATTCCGAAGACAGCCAAAAAATGGGTCTTTAACTGGAAGCCACAGTGTGTCCAAATTTGCTAAAAAAAAACCAAAACAACAAGGTAGAAAGAGCAAGTTAATAAAATGAGAATGATTTTAAAGAACATTAATTATTGCAAAGCTTTTGAAAGAGGGAGAATGATACAGGACTACATGCATGAACAGGAGCCTTGTTTTGGAAATGGAAAAAAAGACAGTGGGTACATAAAAAATAAGAAGCAATAATATTACCTGGAATTTTGCCAAAGTAGAGTGGCTGATGCACACGTCTAGGAAGAGAGGGTGGAAGTCCAGTAGTATAGTTACTCTGTGTGCCCACCTCTAGCTGCACCGTGTTCTCCTCCAGAGAAACTGCAATGAAGCAGGTAAATGGATACTCTTTCTCAACCCTATTGAAGGAGCAACTACGTATGGCACTATTTTTAAATAGCATCTGTCTTGAAATTTAACTCACAGGGAATATATATTTTATTTTAATTCAAAGTCAGATTGACACATCTAGCTAGTCTGGGGCTAAATATAGCCCAAAAACCTGCCTTATGTAATGCCTTGAATTAACAAAAGACACTTACATTGTTCTAAAGAGTATGCTCAGAATAAACAGAAGTGAAATTATTAATAAAAATCTAATGCTCTGTGCCCACCGTCCTTTCAAAGTTTCAAAAGAACGGGTTTGTACAACGTACCTGCAATAGTATGCCACTGTCCATCAAACAGATGTTGCTCAGGTGTGACTGATGTCTGGAATTCACCAGCACCACTATTTCCAGCAGCAATGACCTGTAAAAAAGTTGTCTTTTAAGTTATTGTGGCAAAGAAAAGAGCAACAGAAAAATACAGTACTTTAAGTAATCTACTAAACTTGTGATGGCTGGCTTTCACCTAGTTTTAAGTGTCACAGTCATTGTACACATATTTCAGAAATTTTCCTTTCCAAGAGGAAAGTCAATTTACCTAGTAGAATCCCAGGAGAGGATATTTGACAAATTTCACAAGCATAGATACATACCTTTGCCTCTCCCTTTCCATCTTAGAAAATTACATTCATTCTTTTGACATAAACTCTCTGAGACAAGGTCTTTCCTACTAGACCATCCTTTCCTTTCCCAAAGCAGTCACCTACATGCTTGGCATCTCCTGGGAGAATCCCCGCAATGCATTTCTCTGGCCTTTCGTACACTTTGGGACTACTTGTAGTTCACTCACGAAATTTGCAGCCTGACTATATGTGACATTTTGAACAAGCACCTGCTTCTGTTTTCTCACATCTTGCTTCTCATTCCTTATGCGTGCGTTATGTTTTTTCAACATCTTCCATGCAAACTGTCTTTTGGTGTGATGGTTCCAGCAAACTGGGTAATGGTCAGATAAGTGATATGCTGAGTCCACTTCCTATCAAGCTGATTGATGGTGCCCCGTTGACCTTTTATTCCTTCCTGTGGCATCCTGTCCGCACTGACGACAGCATTAATCTAAGTTACTGCTGAAGAAAAGTGGTCAATCTTGCCTATAAGGAGTCCCTAGCTGTCAATGCCCCTGCTTCTATGTGCTAGTTGTATCTTGAAACAGATCTGGGAGAAACTGATGACAAAAAGATAAATAATAAAACCTAATCTGGGAAGAGAAGAGCAAAACTGAACTTTCTGGTTCATGCTGGCTTAAACTGTGTCATGAGACAGCAGGTTCTGTGGAGCACTGACATCTTTCTATCTGATGTCTCTCCAGCAGCAGCCACAATAGTGTTGTAGTCCAAGATTCGTATTCTGAAGCTGTTACATTATGAAAAAGCAACAGTGATAATAATCACAACCATGACAAATCCATAAACTGAGGAGGATGCTAACAAAGCAAGACTGCTCAAGTTCTATAACAGACATGGTTATGGAGCTACATCAGTACAGCCACATGTTGACTGACATAGGAGTGGGAATAAGCCACAGATTTCTGCAGCCTCTGGGCAACACCCCAGTGGGTTTTTGCAAAGGTCTAGAAGCCTGAGAAAATTAAGACTGTGCCGTACTGCTGACCACTTGAGAAAGCATGTGCAAACTGATGTGCCCACAATGGAATCTGCTAACAGAGGCACAGAGACAGGTTAAATGCTCAATTTCCCATGTGATGGTTTTAAATAACTAAGGAATTTGTTTAATGTTATACCTATAGACAAATATTGTAACATGCAAGTCCAGAGTTCAAGGTCAGAATTTCCTCTGCTGAATAAGGACTATACAGCTGAAGTGGAAACACAGCCTATATTTACCTTTCCTTCTTCCATGTAAATAGTCAAGTAGTCGTCTTGCTTGCTTCCAGCATGGAGGAGTATACCGGTTGAACTCCTTGGTCGAATGGTAAATACAATCCTAAAATCCAAGCCCATCAGCAAATTACCTGTGGAGAATTAAACAGTGAGTAGAGGAATGATATTAGGAAGAGATAATTGGAAAACCAAATAAAAATAAATTAAAAAATCGTGACACGTACACACTTAAGATATAATTCCATATACCGTAATCTACACATCTTACCAATGGTGATATATCCTCCTTCATTAAAGAAATAAATCCCAGTGTCCATGGGAACATCCAGACATGGAAGTACACCATTTTTTTGCTGAGGTGCATTCATGACTTTTCCATTCATCTTAAAATTCCTCAGGCAACCTTTGAAACTGTTCATTGGTATATTCTGGAAACATATTTTAAAACATGAATATTAAAGCATGATGGCAATTTTTTAGTAAGAATACCCCTAAGTTCTTTTGGGCTGTATAAAGCCAACTGGCACTAAAGGCACTCAAACCCCATTTCTGATGCAATCAAAAGGCATTCCAAAAGTTTTAAAAAGAGCTTAAAAATGAAAGCAACAGTTGTTTTTTAGTTAACATAACTTCAGCTTGCAGAAATGATACTTCCCAATGATGTGTCAAAAAGACAATGCAACAGGAGCTGTGAAATCTCAAATACATCCTTCTCTTCCTAAGAGGCTGCTTATTTAAATCTGATTTTATAAAATGCCCTGCATCATTAATTGTCCAATTTTTAAAGTAGCAGGAACCACATATATTTCAGGTTAAACTCCAGTTCTACATTCATAATTCCTTAATGAGAAGGATTCCTTTGCTTCTCCACAGATTATTGCTTAGTCCACTGAAGTAGATATTCTGCTGGAAGATGGTATTCCTGGCATTACAAATGTGACTTTGGTCTTTTCTGGTTTTTAAAGAACAGAAATGAAAACAGTACGTGGCTGTTATCAATGTCTCAGCAACAACCACTGACAACATGGATCCAGCTGAGAGCTGGGTGAACAGGCAAGGAAAAAGATCTGTAATGAGTGGCTGCAAACACCAGTCACAGATGGTGCTCACTGGGTGCTTGGAAATATCCCACAAACTTTTACAACATAGAAATCCTGCACATTAACACTTTCACGTGTAATTAGTGCAGCATGGGGAGTGTATGGAGGTGGATGTGTCAATTACCTGTGTTTTCAGTGATGGCATCCCTCCCACATAGATTGGTGGCTTAATCCTGATGGTAGAATTTGTTTCTAATCTTTTGTGCTGGGCCCTTAGACCATCAACAACAAGGCGGATGTTCTCCTCATTTATGCTGAAGACAACCTATGCAGGGTATAAACACAGCCCAGTGAGAAACCCTATGGCAAATGAAAGCCACTGAAGATTTTTTTTTCTTTAACTTAAACACCATACTGCTGAAATATTTAAACTGAAAATAACATGCTGGGACCATCAGTCTCTATAAGCTCTCTCATAACAGAGACCTGAAAACCACCTGAACTTTCAGGCATAGGACTTAGCTTCAGATGGCCAGAATAAAACTTCTGATACCTTAAAAATACAATAGGCTATGCATGCTGAATACTAGCTGTGGTTTCACCACAGTTCCTGTGCCATACTTACAGTGTGCCATTGCCCATCATTGTATTTAATGCTGGTTTTGAGTTTGATGTGTGTTCTTCCAGAGCCAAGTGAAAAGACAAAACGTCCTTTTGAAATGTGGAGAGCCATATAAGAGTCCTCAGACCTTTCCTCCATGAAAACTATTAATCCTCTTGATGACCGAGTCCGTACATCTACAGAAAAGTGTAACCTGTAGTGGAAAGTAAGCAAAGGTCTGTTGTTAGTTGAATTCTTTCTGTTCTCCAGAAAAATGCCAGTGAAACTCCATTTGTGAAACACAGAAAAGCTTTTGGGTGGAATCATGGTGTTCTACATTGCCTGAATTTCTGAATGTGAATGGAAGTTGACATATTCAGGCTTAGGACTTGGCATCAATATGCACTGTAATTGTACACCACATCCAAGTCAATCTACCTAGTCTGGGTAAATGTTAACATACTAAAAAATGCCTGAACCTTTAAAACCACTCTTCTGTTATGCCCCAAGATATACACAAGAAAATCCTAACTTCTAGCACCCAAAGATTCAAGCACCTTTGACAATTCAAGTATTAGGATGAGAACAGAGAACATTTGTATTACCTGTCTGTAGACAACAGTGGAGAAAACATGTAGGATATAAAACTGTCGGGGATGTTTCCAAAGAGATATGCTTCACTGCTGACATTTAATGGATTTGGTAAAGTGTGGGTTTGCACATTAGCAGCTTTCAAATACCCACGGTATTTTTCATTCTGTACCTGCTCAGACAGAATTGAAACATTTACTATGCATGCACATGTTAAAAACCCATCATTTCAATATACACATTTAAGAGTTCCCACCTGAGGCAGTCAACAGCCTTCTCTAAATGACAGAGAAGCTGTTGTCATTCTGAACAGGAATGGGTTTAGCATGGAACTTCAACACAGAAAGAAGTTGCTTCAGATGTGAAGTAAAATAAAAACATCTGAATCTCAGTTCTGCAAACCATGGCTGTGCAGAGAAAGCCTTGGCTTCAGTATGGAGCAAAGATTACAGTAAAAATAAGCATACCTTGAACATCTTAAGCTTGAGAGGATTTTTAAATTCCTTCAGCAGCATTGGTTCCAGGTTCTCATATTTGCGGCAAGCTCCAAGGGACACACCAGTCTTCGCAGTATAATTAACAAGATTGTGAACCTCGGGGAGCTGACCCGTCCTAGAGTGATGAAAGCAGTAAGTGCCATGACATGGCATTCCTTTTCTTTAATGTAATCAACAACATATTGTAAAACTGTGTTCTGTACAAAATAGATTTCCCAGTGTTCTGATGTTAAAGTACCAGTTTTTATTCTTCAATGAAAAATGTAAGTTCAATGCTGTAGAAAGTACTCCCATTTGTCCTGGGTTTGTCCGTTTGTTTTTGGCTATGGAAAAAACTGATGTTTTGTTCTGATCTCTTCTACACAAATAAATTTATGTTAAAAGCTATATATTTAAGACAAACAAACAAACATTGCCATTGAAAAAAGGGGTAAAAATGACAGCAGCCTTGATTGAGTAAGATTTCTGGACCAGACTACAAAACTTTGCTGGTTAATTATGCATAACCAGTGGCAGATCAAGAAAAAATGGCAACAACAGATTCTGTTAACTCAATGATTCACTATCTCCTTAAATAAGATGTTCTAATGAGATTTGTCAAGGGGCAAAGCCCATCACCACTTAATATATAGTGTTACTATTATAGCTAAATTATCAGAAAGACTGTTGAAACCAAGTTCCTGTGTGTAAAAAGATAGTGTAAAAAGATAGTAACACTACCATTTTGTAAGTTATACAGAGCATCTCTAATCAGTAAATTGCAAAACACTTTACAATTAGGAAAAGCAACAAAGTTCCTTGCCCCTGGGTTTCTATTAGAGGAGTGGTAGAGTTGGGAGCAGAATCTGAACTTCGATTCTGGTCCAGTTCACCATTCACTTGCTCAGACTAGCTACAATATTAACTCTGAATCTATTTCTGTACTAAAAGCAATTTTCCAAATTCGTTTTCTTATGAGGAGGTTAATACACAGGTTACTTCATTGCCTTGCAGTGCTCTAAATGAAGATATAATTTGAGCAACCTGGTCTAGGAGAAGGTGTCTCTGCCCATGGCAAGGAGGCTGGACTAGATGATCATTAATGGTCCCTTCCAACCAAACCGTTTTGTGGTTCTATAAAAATCAAATCAAAATACACTATTGTTTTGTAAACTCTATACTTGTATAAATATTCATCAAAACTTAGCTAAAAAAAAAAAAAGTCTCACTGGGACATCACTTGTGACTGAAGGAATGGTTTTCTTTAAAGAACATATTTATGCACATTTTTTGTCCTAAATTTTTCCTGTAAGATGCTCTAATAATCAGAGAAACACGTGAAAAAGAGCTCTCTAACATAAATCACGCACATGATTTCTATACATAAGCTCTCATTTTTTTGTGTAACTGTTTTGGTTCCATCAGTAAGCTTTGCTCATTTCATTACTTGGCTTCCAGTGTAGATGCAACCTAGCAGACCTTTTTGGATGCCTTGTTGGGACACTTCCAATTCACTAAGTTGAGGTCAGTGTTTTATTAAAAGAGTACTAAACAGGTATGATTCAGTCTAAAATTACATTACATCTAAACATCAGATTTAATTACAGCTTGATAGCATGCATTATGTACGTGAATGAAAGGATATCTGGGGGCAGCAAAGTTATGCATTCATTAAGGCTTCATGTATGTAGAAAAAAAATCACTTTAGCAAAAAGTTACTTTAATATGATTAAAGAAGGAAGGCAGGCCAAAATATAAGAAACATTTGAACATTAGAACAGGCTTCCCAGGAAAGTGGTGGAACCACTATCCCTGGAAGGGTTCAAAAACCATGTAGATGAGGCCCTCAGCGACATGGTTTTGTGGTGGTCTTGGCGGTCCTGGGGTGATGGTTGGACTTGATGATCTTAAAGGTCTTTTCCCACTTAGTTGATTCTATGATTCTATGACTCTAAACAAAATTCTTTCTATGCCAAATACCTTTTTATAAAAATGTTTGAGATGCAGCCTTCAAAATCATCTCCACCAAACTTTATAGGTTCGATTAATGCCCGTGCTCTGGGAGAGTCAACCGATGCCAATTCCGACTTATCATCAACCAGTAGATGTACTCTGAAACCAAGTGAATAAAAATAAGCATGAAATCTAAAGAGATAATTATGAACCTAAATGAAATATATGTATTAAAAAAGAACCATTTGACAGATGCATTTGCTTGTTACATTATAATTATGCTAGAGCTTCATTAGCTTACTTCTGGAATTTTTCAGTACATGCTTATTGACTGCTATGAAACTGCTCTGCTTTTTCGTAGTAGACTCTGAGCAAGAGTTGAAGCTAGTACTTGAGTCCTACAGTGAAATCCTGGTCCCACTGAAATACATGAAAAAACTCTTACTGGCAGCTATGGGACAGGATTTCATCCTTTCTATCAAAATGGTGCACTTTACATGTTATTAACAGCTAGTACTGATAATATTAAGTTATAATTACCTGAAGTTATAGCCACTTAGGTCATTTTATGTGTTCTACAGAAATCAATATTATTTAGGAGCTTTTCAGTAAATTGTCTTTCCTGCTATCTGCATTAAAGATCACTATTGAAAAAACAGACACAATATTAGCTTCTTCCCTGGGCCTTTAACCACTTATATTACAGTGGCATATGTAAAGGCTATGGGAATGGGAAAAGCTCCAAGGCTCCAGCTTGACAAGCATTCAAAACTCACACCGTCTATAAAACACATGCATAGTGGTGTACAGCTGAAACATCATAGCTATCAGCATGCACATTCATAGACCAAAAATCTCCTTTTGCTTCATTATTTCAGCATCCTTTGCAAGCAGAGGCCTCTTTTAGCTGTGTACTGAAAGAACAAGTCAAACAAAATTTTAATCTTCTTTCTTCAACCACAACATAAAAGAATTAGGTAAAGAACTCACAGGTTGTTTGTTTTTCTGACTGTCACATAATGCATTGACCCATCTTCGTATTTCTTTTCCAATTTGATTTCTTTCTCTCCCATTTTTGCAATTACAAAGCCAGGTGTCAGAAAGATGGTAAGAATATTAGGCTATAAAAGAGTCCAACGAAATGATCAGGTAAATGCAAGTGCCTTTAGTTCTCCTTGATATTGCCATTTATACAGTTCTCAGTGGTCTCTTGTGGAAAAGAAATTTTCTTACACTAAATCCGCATTTCTCAGCCATCTAGTCCTAGATACTACACGAAGTACTGCACAAATAGCATAGCTCCTGTTTTAAAATACTTCTGCACTCTAATTTAAAATACATTTTAAAATAATTTTTACAAAAGCAGAGGATTCAGTTCTCCGCCTCTCAAATGCCCAGTGTGCACTCACTTCTTAACACCTCCAGCCAGCAAGAATGGGGTTCTGCTTGAACCTCCCCGCTTTCTGAGAGAACAGAGCAAAATTAACTGCTTTCCTCTGCATATTTGATAATGGTAATGTTCAGTGGGCAAAATGTCATTTTTTCCTGCAATCTGTATTAGGCAACAATTATCTTACTGGCATGGTGGTGATACAGTGTCTGAGCTACTCTGCAGAAGGCTCAAGATCAAAGCTCAGTTGCTCATAAAACTACTTGTTGGCTGAGTGAAGAAATTGCCAGGATGTGTTTTTCTAGCCTGACATGCAAGATGCCACGCTCAAAAGAGGATTATAATAGCTGTTTCTTGCTTTAAAATACAGGAATCTACATGAGATTTATGACACAAACTGATACCAAACTGGCAGAATCACAAACAGACATGACTGATCCAGAAATAACACCTATCACGTTTTCTAAGCTGAATATGTTTCATACCCATAGATTGTAATTTAAGAGTGTTCCAGTCGATGCCATGGTCTGAAATCCAAAGCCAACTTGAAAATCCTTGGGAAATGGGAAACCCACCGCACTCAGGCTCAGTGTTCCCTTCTTAGAGAAAGCTGCTGATCTGACGAGCTGAAAGATAGACAATGCTTTCAGGAATTTTCCTTTTAATCAGAAGAAATGACAACATGGGACAACAACTGCCCTACTCAACATAACTGTGACTGACTCCAGTCAAAACCAAGCACAAGGCAAACTGCAAGTACCATTATTTCAGTACAGAAGAGACTGAATTGGTTTCACCAATTAACTATGGTATGAGAAACTCTACAGGGAAATGAGGCTTGCTGAGTATAATGAGCTCTTCATCTCTAGCTACTCTTTGCATTGACATGATGGCTTTGAAAGTTTTCACATTTGGGGATGCAAAAGTGAACAGCTGAAGGAATGGCTCGTAAGTATGGAGCTCTGCAAATGAGCTACATAACTGAAACTGTGTGAGTCATAAGACACAATAATCCTGGGCCTTTTTGAACAAAACATGTTTCAATACATGAGAAGTTATACAGATACAGACAGAGAATAAAAGTCAGATCCTCTGCAGAGGGAAACAGCCTGCAAAGAAATTGCTCTGTGAAAGGTTTATATGCCACAAAGGGAAATCAAATGAGAAGAAACATTAAGGGCAATGCCATATTAAAAAGGGCAAATGGGATCATGCACGGATCATGCACCATGTAAGCGTCAGTAGGTAGAAGCAGAAGGGTAGTTTTCATCTCTCCATACAGCACTGGTTAAGCCAACCCTGAAATGTCACATTTTCCCATTTTAAAAAGAACATGGCAAAACTCAAGAGTGCACAGAAAATAATTATAAAACAAACAGATGGGTGGAGCAAGAACCTTACAACGAGTGTTTTTGGTGGAAGCAGAGTCTGCTTAGCTCTTCCAAAAAAACAACAACAAAACTATGTTGAGAGACCATTTAATTAGGAAGCATAAGCACATTGGTGAAAAATCCTGAGTAGTATTAAGTAACTAAGTATTCTGGTCTAATCAGTAACAGCAACTGGGAGCCAACAAGTTCATACGATACATACAAATTCTTAATTGTACACAGTATTAAGTAAAAGTGTGGACTGCTCCCTGGAGCAAGGTACCACAGTAGGGGTGAAGACTCCTTGCTTTCCTATCTTCATACCAACCCCAGGTTCTTGTAATACTACCACATGTTAACCAAGTAAAATTTTTGACCCAAGTAAAACATAATGATCTGATATTTATAGACAAACCAGAATCTGTAAACTCCAACAGGAAGTTTTTAAGGAACTTTGCTACTTACCTTCCAGTCATCTGAGCATTTCTTGCTGACACCAACGGTCTCGTCAAATACAACAGATGCAGTGTTAGGGTTTTTCACATTCTTCATGCAGCCCCGGAACGGAGGTGTGGATATATTAAAGCTGGTTTCAGGGAGAGAAAGGAAAAAGAATTCAGTAGCCTGGTATTTCACAGCACACAGCAGTATAGTAGCCTATAAATGCTGACAATGTAAGACATAGAAAAACAGAACAAGAGCAATCTTTCTTGCACACACATACTTCATGCTGATCAAAAACAATCTTAAGGATACAATGCAACAAATATCCCACCATTAGTCAAAAATTACAGATTATGATCATCTATTATTTTCATATTACATAAGATACCCAATACAGAGTGTGACAGAAATTGCCGAAGGAAAGAATTTAGATGGAGTTTCCATACAAAGCCTATGTATTACACTCTTTTTATAGTTACTCACTGCTCCCGTAGAGAAGACGGAATTCCACCTAGGTAGTACTTATTGAAAAGGAAGACATTTATGTTGGCTTTAATATCAGGGCTGACATGAACAGTATTCCTACTTCGGGCAAGCACTAAATGAATCTGAAATAGGTGAATAAGGAGAATTACTTCACTTAGCAGAAATAAAAATCATTTAGCAGATTCAAAGTACTCCCACAGAGCAGGACACAATGTGAGCTTTTTTTCCGCTTCTCTTGTTTACTAGTGACTTAAATCCAGAACAACTGCAGTAGTTCAAAGGTACTTTGCAAAATTTGGTCATACAGGCAAAGCAAATGCCTAAGACAAATGCTCTACTATCCAAATACAAGGTAAGGTTTTATTTTCCTCAGGCAGATTGTGCTAAAAATACACCTTGCCTAAGATTCAGATACTGCCTTCTGTTTGCAGTTGAAGATTCAGGATGCTGCCTGATAGAAAGACTAGCTCAGTCAGCTGGCTGGAGGTAACTTGACCCAGTATGGCACAAAGATTCCTTCCAGCAGACCCTACGACCTACACTGTTTAGTTGGAGAGGTAGTAAGGGGAAAGGGAGAATGAATCAACACAGCAAGCAAAGGTTATAACGAATGTCTTTACAATTTTACTCTGGCAGCGCTACAAAACAACCGCACTGAAGCTAAGCAGACAAGCAACAACAAAAAGACTACGTAAGAGGAATCTCTGTAAAGATCAGCCTGCCTGAAGAAATAAACCCTTAGGTGGTAAAAACACTAATCTAAGTATCAAACTAGTGTTAATAATAGCAATGTACACAGCTTTATTTAAATAAAGCATTGCTCTGTCAAAGTTTTCTTCTTTGGAGCTTTTTCTGTTAAAACTGAACTTGTTCACCAGAAAGATTAATTTTCGCATGTCCAAAGTAATCCCCAACACAACTCCTCAACACAAAAGGATAACTTCACAACAGGATGTTTAGTTTCAGTTAAATGAGTATTTTCACAAATAATGATCACTTGATTGTTTAAAATGACATACCTGTTTATATGTTCCATCATTAATGGTTGCGTTGGTTTCTATTTCTTTTGGAGGTTCAGAGCCAATTTTGTATTTAAAAACTGTATGACCATCTTTAATAAGCACACTGATGAACTGATCCTGCAATAAAAAAAAACCCAAAACATCAACACAATTGAACTGCCAACATGTCTTATATTTCACTGTGATGTGAATTATTTTAATGAAGCTATCTAGTTGCTTCAATAGTACTTTTGGTGGAAAAGATAGCACAAAGCAGATTAAAAATAATCAACCATAATTACTTTAAACTGTTATAAACAGTTCTGGTATCAGCTCCAGATGTATTCTCCAAGTCTCTAGAGGACTTTTTGTCATTTCAAGATGTCTACTGACTTTTTACAGCACTGAGAAATTGCCCAGAACATGTCACAGTGATTGCAAACATGCCTATAATGTTATTAGATAAGTAGTATCACTGCTGTTTTGAGCACCTTTACAGGTAGAAGTCAGCATGTCACTCTCTAAATTCTTCCTTCCCCTGTTACCACTCATATCTTGATTTAGGAGGAGTGCACTTCCACTTTTGAAGGATTTCAGCATTTCAAAATTGGCTTGATTCAAATTACATCCTCCCTGACACCACCACCACCACCTCCCCCTCAGTTCTGAATTCTCTGAATGGTCTAATGGAGGAGCTGCTTGGAATGATTTTTTTCTCAGCCTTGACGAAGTGAGTGTTCAGCAGCCATTATAGAATATCTCAAGTTGGAAGGGACGCATAAGGGTCATGAGTCCGTCTCCCTGCTCCTTGCAGTACTACCTAAAACTAAACCATGTGACACTAAACATACAGCAGAATCTACTAATCTGCCACACAGGCAAAAATAACGCTTTTGAGAAGTTTCCTTGCAGTAGTTACTAAATCTAACACGTGCTCAGGGAAATGAAGGTTTTAAAAATGTTCTTGGACCCAAAACCAAACAGAAGCATTCCACAGTTTTACCCCATCTGCTGCAAAAAAGACAATGCCTTCATCTGCAGTCGTCTCAATTGTCTGTTCGTAGCGTACTCGGCTGTGGCTGCTTAGTTCTTTCAATATGACGCTGGCATAACCAGTGCCTTCAAAATAGCTTTGATCAGTCTCTTCTTTATACCTGTATTAATTTGATGACACAGATGCGAGAACACAAACTATTACCATATGGACTTACTGTCATTATAATTTTAAAAAAAACTTCAGTTAAAGCATTTGGTACAGGGCCACAAATAGAGCCAAATTCTGATCTAACCCAAGTAAAAAGAAAACCTTCCACTGGTTTCTATTGGATTCGCTTATGGTCTTCAGAGAGGAAGTCATAGTGGCTGACTTTTTTTGTACTTAATGTAATATTTACTTTAAAAGGAGCTGAATATGTTAGTCCATGAATTGTGTCTGAGTATTATAACATTTAAATTGTTGGTCAGTAGATTGAGATTGACATAGATGTGAATCATTCCAACACTGAGGATTTTCTCTAAGAAATGCAGTGATGACAAAGAGTTAGAAAAAAAATCACCAGTTTATTTGCAGTAGTTACTCTTCTGGATGTGAAAAGACAAGAATTTATAACGATAAAATCACAGAATTGTGAAACACTTCTGTGTTTATACCATACCTTCTGCAGGGTTGCACTTCAGTGGTATTGAGATTAAATGTCCTCTTGAAGTTGTAAAGGCTGATAATATGCTCATTTAGGTTGTCTAATTCAATACAGCCTTCATAATGAGGATAGTCTAGCTTATGTGGCGGCTGCAAAATAGTGCCATCAAAAACATTCCATCAGCGTCAGCTGGCAATATTTTACATTGACATGCTAAGATTTACTGCAAATATTAGTAAGACACAGAAGGTGTCATTCTAAATGTCATAAAATTATTATTTCTTTGTATATAATATCCAAACCATCTGACATCACCTCAGGAGTACTTCAGCACAATTCTAAATGGAGTAATACGGATGTATTTGGAACACTACTTAGCAGGACTCGACAGGTTTCATGCTTTCCTCAGCAAATGAAATACCAACATGCTCTTTGAGTTTTAGCATACAACATACCAGGCAGCTTCTGTAGCAAGTAGCATCTCCTTACATCCCATCTATTCCTAGTGACATGGATAAACTTTTACAGAGCCTTTGAATGTCTGCTAGTTCCAATCTTTACTTGTGAGAAGAACGGAATGATTAACATGGACATCTCTTTAAAAAACGAAGCAACAATTTTTACCCTAAAATCTGGTGGGTATCCTCCAACATAAAAGACAACAGTGCTGGGATCAAGATTCAGAAGCACGTCATTGCCTCCACTGCTTGCAGTTAAAGGGCTTTCATACTCCGGAGAAGCTGATGTTGCTGCTTTGATGTAATTCAGCTTTACATACTGGTAAATCCTAAAACCAAAAGAGACAGGCAAAATACCACATCACATTACTAAAAGATGTTCTTAGAAGGTTTTGGAATAGATTGTTGCGCAACTCTGAGTCTTATACCTTTCAAACTTTACTTGATCCATAACAGCTTCCTCAGTTTCAGTTTGAGTCACAAATGGCTGCACATCTATTTCTACATCACCGTCTCCCAGGTTATAGACACAAGTAAGGTGACCGTTTTTCAGAGCCATACCAATATAGTCCTTGGAAGCCTAAGAATAGCAAAGCAAATAATAATAATTAATGAATGATTAATGTAAATAAATGTAAAATACAGCAGTACTTCCTCAGAAACATCATCATACTGTGCATGAGTCATAAGAAATCCACCTACCTAATGATGAAAATTGCTATTAAGTTTATCAGTTCTGTGAAAACAAATTGTATCTTATATGTTGCAGTGATTAAATGAGTAATGTGTTGCATTGGTTCAGCAAATACAGCTGTAAATGAACTGAAAAGTTATCTGTGGCTTTTTATTTTTATAACAATAACAGCTAAATAATTTTCACATTCGTAACATCTTCCAGCTAAAGCCATGAAAACGTGACACCTTTATTAAAAATTAGGCTCACCATCTGTGAAATAAAAAAGATGTTTGGAATGAGACTCAGTCAAGGACAATAGTTCCTACTGAGTTAACTGAAAGCAGTCATTTCCCCAAACAATTCACATTTTATTTCTTCGATATACCGTATTTCACAAGTAACAGTTAAAATGCTGTCAACAGATATCCTGGCCAGATATTGAGGGGATAAAAACGTGAAATCCAGTGTAGAACAACTACCTTTAAACAGCTTTCTGTGTATGCACAAGACTCGCTACAGATGTGGCTGCTGCCGGATAACAAGACTTAAAATACATAGTTAGGAATCACATGCAGGAAATTTTTAAAGTGTTTGATGGTTCTTGAGCAAGCCTGAATGCACAAGCATGTCAGTTTTATTCTGCATATTCAGAAGAGAAAGAAATTAAGAGCTGAGGGACTGAATTTTAAAACTGAAATGGTTGCTTTTTATTTACCAACAGAGAAACTCACAGAGACTTATACTGTGAAAAGAGTCAAAGCTTTGAGGCAGGATTTGGGCTGAGTTTGTGCTGACTGCTGCAGAAACTGTCAGTTCTGAAAAGACTGTGTGATGGCATCCATGACGGAGAAGTAACTTCCAAAGCAGCAAAGCAGCAAAACATCAAAGGGCAAAGCAGTCAGTCATCCAACAAGTTACTTTGCTGGTGAAGGAATCAACAAAACACTTCTGCCCCCACATAATGGCAATCATAAAGAAATGGGCCAAGAGTAGCTATGAACTTCAGTCAAAATAAATAATCTCCCATCTGTTTCTCAAAGTATATTGTCTGTTCTAAAAACCAGATTGAGTACCAAAATATACCTACATTTTTATTACCCAGGTACAGTACAAACTTATTTGATGCCCTCTGGGGGTTGTCTGATCTTGTCTGAGGTCTTTGGAGAAAGAAGGAAAGTGAAGTATAGCCTTTCAGATCTTCAAGGTTGCTTGGAGGTCGAACTTCCACACCAGAGCTGCCATTGAACCTCATAGGAATAGCAACCTGTTAAGAAAAACAGTATTCAGTATGTTATAATTACCTGTTGCTACTACTCCTACTTAGTTCAGTGTTATGTTTAATTGCAAAGTAACCCATTACATATCCTAGTCATGTTAAAGCCATCAATTACTGCAGATTTGGACTCTGATCCTACCAAACAATATAATTGGAAACAGACTGGATAATACAGCATTCTGTATTATTGATACTTATCACTTAACACAGCACTTTTTCACTCCAGACATCAATTAAACAACCCTTACCACGCCTCTGTCAAGTAATTGTTACCTTAAATACACAGACAGGGAAGGATGTGCCCTGCAGCTCTATAGAGTAAGCCTATGAATTATTTAGATGTCTACATACACATCCTGATGCTTCACTTAGATGGACTGGACTAGCTGTTGGAACTTATAATGCACTTCTGATGTTAATAAAGAAACATCCCATTACAGCTATTTACACCATGGTCACAGATTCCTCTTATTCACTGTAACCGTAGGTTATTTGTGATGACCTTAGGGATGCTTCTCAGGGACCTGAGGCCATGCTATCCCTTAAGCAACTACAGCAGTTGCTTAAATGGAGAAATGGCAGTGTAATAAGAAGATGCTAGTAGCCAACTCCTGACATCTTGGGGCAGCTGGAGACATGGCAGCACTGGGCTACACAACTTCTTTGACAATGTCAGCATTCAGCTGGCCATGTATGGGTGGAGAGCTCTGCCTTTAAGCTGCAGAGCCGACTCTATCTCTGCTTCCAAAGCTACCACAATATCTTGGAAGGCAAGAGGCTATTGTACAGTATTGTAAGTATCACAGAGACACCCTGGGAAAAAACCCTAGGGGAGGAGGATGGAGCAGGATGCTACTGCACCCACTAATTTTTATGTACAAATTATTATGCTTCCCATCATCACAGTTACTTTAAGTGCTGGGTGGTGCTGTTCAATTAAATTTATGTCTGGTCTTTCACACACATTTAAAAAAAATGTTTTAGATAAAGAGGAACAAAAGCACTGCTGTGTGTCCAAACCACTGAGGTCAAACACAATTGCAGTGTTCAGGACAGACCTTGTTTGCAGCATCTCTTGCCTGCTGAATTAGTTCTCTTATGCGATTTACGTTCTCAGAGATATTGCTTGTTGGCATCAGCTGTTGGTTGATACTCTCAATCTTGCTGAACAGATCCGGAAGTTTGTTTGTCAGTTTTTTTACTGCAATGAAAGAAAAAAGTCATTGATGATAGAAAGGAGGAGGAAAACAGATGCAAAAATACGACAGCACTACACAATTATCAGCAGAGCAATGAACGGGGTGATGACAGAACTATTTTCAATAATCCTACAATATTAGGAAGCCCTTACTGAAACTAGCAGTTTATACAGACATTGTTGTAGTCCGGGAATTTGTGGCCAAAGGTATTTGCAGATGCAGACAGAATCTGCACTTCCAAAAACTTTAGAATTAGACAAATTCAGGTCCAGAAAAAAATATTAAATAGAACAGACAGGATGTTCTCTCTAACATTATTATTGAGTGACTGGGGATGCTAAGGCAGGATGAGGATAATGGACAGCAGACAGGGGTTAGGCTTATGTGCATTCCCTGAGTAACATCATCTGCAGCTGCTGGAGAATGAATACTGGGATAGGCAGACTGATGGCCTGACCAAGTAGGGCACATCTTATATTCTTGTGTCAGGGTTGCTAGTCATCACAATTCAGTAGTGAGCCTTATGGTATCCAGGCAAGTTCATTTCAGGAGAAAAGGAGATAATACGAGAATTTCAACTTTCATTAAAATGGGAAACAATTTTTCATCTCCTGTGATTGAAAATAAATAAATAAATAAAGCCTGAAAGTGTGAGCAGACTTCAACCCTGTGATGCAGAAGGCAAATAAAAAGAAATCAAGACCTATTATTTTTCTAAATATGACTTCAAAGCTGGTCTTGTAACTGCAGGGATGACTTATGACTGCAATAACATGCAGGGCTAGCTCTTGCATTTATCTTATTTAAAGTGCTTTCTCTCACTTGACTTTATCAGACAAAGTTGCTGAAAAGATGAAAAAGAGATGCTATTTGTGATTGTCCCTTATTTTGATTTCAACACAGGCTCTATGCAGTCTATTTCACTTGATTTCAGCCAACAGAAATCTAGCCTAAGCTAGATCCAGCTAGGTCCCTTCTCTAATCAGTGTAATAGAAAAATCACAGAATCACAGAGCTGCTGAGGTTGGAAGGGACCCCTGGAGGTCATCTTGTCCAACCTATGCTCAAGCAGGGCCAGTTGCCCAAAATCTTGTCCAGATGGCTTCTGAATATCACCAAGGATGAAGACTCCACAACCTCCCTATACAAACTGTGCCAGTGCTAGGTCACCCTCACAGTAAATTGTATTTCCTGATGTTCAGAGGGAATCTCCTGTGTTTCAGCCTTTGCCGCAAGGGCACACTGCTGGCTAATGTTCAACTTGATGCCCACCAGGACCTACAGGTCCTTTCCTGCAAAGCTGCTTTCCAGCTTAGTCACCTCCTAGCATACACTGGTGCACAGGGGTGTTTCTCCTCTGATGCAGGACTTCTTGTTGAAGTTCATGAGGTTCCTGTCAGCCTATTTCTGCAACCTGTCGAGGTCCATCTGGATGGCAGCATAGCCCTCTAGTTTATCATCCATTCCTCACAGTTTTACATCACCAGCAAACTTGCTGAGGGCACAGTATACCCCATCATCCAGATCATGAAGATGTTAAACAGGATTGGACCCAGTACTGAACCCTGGGATACCCTGCTAGTCACTGGCCTCCAAAATCTTTAGAGACCAGCCATCTTTTAACACGTGCGACGGAATGGCCCCAATCACCGTCTGCTGTACCTGTCCCTTTCTGCTGGCAATAAAGAACGCTCAGAATACTAGCTTAGGCTAGGTGCCTATCTATCTTTTGGATGACTAACATTTCTGATGCAAAACTGACCGTGTTCACCTAGCAGTTACTTGACAGGTCTCATATAGCACCTGCAGTACCTGAACTGTTTGCCTCCATCAGTGCTTTACTGAAGCCAGCACTCTGTCCTCTTCCATAGGTACTCTTCATTTTTTCCACATCTTCTTGAATTGGGAGCAGTTCATCCAATACATTAGTTGTTACATCCTCAGCATTTTTTACCATGTTCTTTGCACCGGTGATGATGCTGTCAATGTCATCTGAAACACACACACACAGATTCGTACGCAGATTCTTACAGTAATAGAAGAGGCAAACAGAAGTGATCAGTAAGTAACTAACCTCTATTTATCCCATTGAGATTATTTTGAAGAGTGACAAGATCAACTTGCAGTGTATTCTTCTTTCCATCAGTGACATCAAGTCTTTGCTTTAGGTCTTCAAGTTTTGGACCAATAGCTGAAAAACAGTGAATAGCCTGTATGAATTTTAAACAAAAATACCACCTTCCCATAGGACAGGTGCTGCCACAGCACCAGCCTGCACTCTTACCCAGCTTGTGCTGCCATGGAGTATGGAATGCACTGCAAAACAAACATAAGTGTCTAGCACTGATTTGCTAGACAGGAGTACTGCAAAGGTGTATAGCATAAGCAGAGGTATGAAATCTACTTTCTTGCCTTTTCACCATTGGAAATAACCATAACAAGATGTGTCATCATAACCAGCCTCTTCTGGTTAAATATGTTCTGCAGAGCTTTGCTGAACTGTGAAAATTTATAATTCAGTGAAAGCTTCTCATATTGTGCCAATATTTCTACTGTCCCTTTCTTTCTTGGTACCTTTCAATGTCTTTTCAGTCTCCTGTGCTTGATTCAAGAGTGTAGCGCTCTCAGTTTTTAACCTTGCAGCTTTTCCTGATAGGTCTTCTCTCTTCACAGTCTAGTAATAAAGAAAAGCATGGTACTGTAAGATTGCTTTAATAAATATACTAACATTTAAAGAATAAAAGAGATAGATAGCCCAATCTAGTTTAAAAAAGTAGCTACACAAGGGCAGAGATTTCATGTGAAGAACACCACCTTTAACAACAATTGTTAAGATTAATTTAAGCATAATACAACCTTGGTCTTTAGCAAAGTTCTGATTTTGGGATATTAGGAAGAAATTAGTAGCACACAGCTGTTAAATGCTACTCCTCTGCTGAAGAGCTTGTGGTTATTACTAGTGCAAAGTAAAAGTGAATACCTGAAATTACCTTCAGTGATTACAGGGCTTGCCTTATGCAGATCTCTATTTTCCACTGAAAGGAACAATCAGTATTTATAGGGACAGCCTCATCAGAAAGGCAGTAACTAGCCTCTTTAGTGCTGAATCAAGTCAAAAGAGTAATATCTAGCTGTAAGAAGTTTACCATCATTTGGCCACTTATGGATACTTACTGATAAAGCTGAGTCAGCTGCATTCCCAGCTTTTTTGGCTGCTTCCTCTGCCGCTTTGATGGCATTAATAATATTGTCATAGGCAGTAGAAGCTTCCACAGCGCAGCCTACCAACTCGTCCTTCCTGGCACTGTTCTTTATTCTGTGGGAAACAGAATGAAAAATGCATTCTTCTGCAAAGACTGTGGACTTCAAAAAGTATTCCAAATAGATCTGAACTTAGTATTTTCTAAGTAATGCCAATACAGAAAATAATACACAGAAGCACTGCATACAGATCAGTTAGATCTGTAATTTCATTCTGAAAAAATATCAGTCTTGGAGGCAGACCAATATGATTCTTCAAGATTCTTCAAAATAAGGATAAGAGTATAAGCTCGTGCGTGTAGAAAATTGCAACTGTGGGCCTCCAAAGCAGTCTGTAAATGATAGGGAGAATTCACTAAGGCACAAGGTCTATAAGCCACCTTGATCACAGCCCTCCAGATACAATTCAGTTCAGATAACTGCAGCTTCCAGATCATCTCTGGCTGTTCCAGGATCCTATAGGAGTGGCAGATGGAGCACAAGATGGAGTAACCACAAGACCTCTTGTGTTTTCCCCAAGAACCGACATGACGGCTCAGGAATGAGAAACAACAGACAAAATCTCTTCCACCCACTCCCCATGAGTAGAAGCAATTGCACAGTATTAGCTTGTATTTGTGAGAACAGTGTCTTCTGAACTGAAAAAAATCACACTGGAAACTATTAAAAAAATAATTACTTCTTTTTTTTTTTCTTTTTTTTTCTTTTTTACCCCAAGAATTTTGCAGCTGAGTTACGTATTTTTGAATTTAATTTTTGAGAGTTTCTAGTTGGATTAATGATAAAAAGCAAACAGTTTGCACAGGAAAAAAATATAAATTGGAATGTAACTTTTCCCATTTTATTCTGGTGACCATAAAAAGTCTCCAAAACCTCAGTCATAATTCCAAGGTGAAGTACAAGTAATGACAAGTAATGGAGAGGGAAATACTTGATTCACATTAAGTTTATAATTTTTTTACCTTCTTAGAAGATACCTTGAAGGATGAGAAAACCACAGGAAATATTTTCCTCACTAATGTTAAACAGGTGTGTCTGAAGACTGACAAGATAGCATTTCTTCCAAATATTTGCTCCAATTCGTTGATATCATAAAAGTATCCCTGAGTACAGGTACAGAAACTAACACTACAAAGAAGGTATTCTAAACATATTCCCACTCTATACATGAGGATTTTCTCATTAGTAAGAAGTTAATGAAGTGTTAGTGCAGTAATATAAAACTGTATTACGGGAATCCCCACTTCTGGGAAAAGGAAGAAGTCAGGAAAAATACAGGAAGGCCTGGTTTGTGGGGAAAAAAGGAATTATCTGTACCTCATGAAGAAGCAGGAAAAGACAAACCAAATTTCTTTCCAACTTTGCAAATAGTCATTGAAACGAGTGAAGTTACAGACAGAGCATTACAACCATGGATGTTATGTGCAAAAATTGCTCATTTACAGGATTGGCAACATACTCTTCCAGTTGTTTTGCCAAGTCTTGCAAAGATTTGGCATGTTCCTCAGCCCTCACCACCAACGGTTCTTTGCTTGCTGATAAGGAACTATTTGTCAGCTTTTCATTCATATCCTTCCTTGCTCCATCCAGCTGAGCAGCCAGGCTTTCATATTCCTACGGGTTTATATAGATAAAATTTTATTTGTATTTATACATGTTTGATTTTGTCTTTGTCTCCTTCAGTGTTACATATACCTTGCACCTGACACAACCAAGGAGAAAAACATTCCCTTACAAATTATTCTGCAGATTACTGGAAAAAACTGCTAGTCATTATGTTATGCTGCCAGGCCCATTAGGTAAAATCTGAGCCAGACCCTTCTAGCCCAGTACCCTGTCTTTGCCAGCGTCTAAAAGCAATTGCCCAGAAAGAAATACAAGAATAACACAATCACATAATGGTATTTCTCACAGATATTCTCCCACATTCCAAAATCTGCAGCTCAGTGTCTTCCTCAGACACATGACAACCCTCAACAAGCTTCTCTTACAGAAACCTGTGCAGGCAGGCTCCTCTTGCACCTAGGAGGGGCTGTGAGGGCCTTCCCTTTTTGTGAGGCTCAGATAAGCCTTGTGTCCTAGCCACTGAGCTATGCTACCCATTACAGTGACAGCAAGACACTGTGGGGTTTAACTATAAGAAGGTTAACTATACCTCTTTGCTCTTTTGCAGTAATCCAAGTACGCTGTTAGCTTGTGTCAGGGAAGATCGGGCAGAGCTTAGAATATCCAAGATACCATTCTGTTGCACATTTGTCTCCTCAATCCGTTTCTGAGGAAAAATGTGACTGGGTTAAAAATGAGAGGCAGGGAAAACTCTACCTAACCTAGTTTGCAGTAGGATTTCTGTTAATCTGATGCCTATATTGTTTAAAGACTAATGCTATCTTACTGATTAGAAGTGTGAGAAAACTCAGAAGTCTACAGTAGTATAGCATAGTGCTGGGCAGCAGGCTACAGTAGTTCAGTTACGAGCACTCAAAGAAATAGTACGGGTCAGCTGAGATGAACTGTCAGGACAGGTCATCTAAGTGTCTGACCTCTCAAACCTGGAAACTTCGAACCTGGAAAATTCAACACTAGCTCCCTGGTGACTATCCTAATCTTTTCCATTCTCTCAAAGGCAGACATAAAATGATTACACTAACCCTTCATCTGGGGATTTTACCAGAAAGGGGGTGAGAAACCACCCCACCTTATCCTCTTGAAAGCTGACAGGGGACAGAAGCTTCTTGGTCTAGAGCAGCTATGTGACAATGCACAGTGTAGCTCCATGGTAATGGCACACCACAAACCCAGCCAGACAAGTGGTGTAGTAAGGATGCGTTAACACAGGTAAGGTTAGAAAAAGAAACCTCTCTGTTTAGGTTTCTTTCGTTGTAATGTGTCCAATCTCACTCTACCAGAGAAGTGTATCAGGAGATTTATGACTTGTATAGATGCATCCATCAATGAACACAAGTGTCCATACTTATTTGCCAGTAGTATTGTACAGTCAATGCACACAAAGGTACAATTAAATATCAAAAGGGACAGTTGAATGTAGAAATTCTTTTGTTCAGCAGTGTTAGCAAACTGGATGGACACGAGTGTGCTAAAACAGTGACATATTTTAGCAAAATCACAATTAATTTAGAATAATGGGTCCTGCAGCACACCCTTATTTCTTGTACTATTTCACCAGCTCTAAAAATCAAACACTGCTTAGGAATGACAGCTGTTTCTTGTCACCTTTCTGGTGAGACCTCAGAAAAAGTTCTGTAGAATACTAATCCCAAATAATTTAACAGTATTGCATGTACTATTGCTCCCATCTTTCATGACCGTTAAAGCCAAATGCTTTAAGTATCTTCCTACAAAGAGGACATCAGGAATTTGATCCAGAATAGGAAAAAACCAAAAGGCTAGTGGTTGTTGAAGAGAAGTGCTAGGCAGAGATCCTCCCTCTGCACACTCATTAGAGCTAGTCTTGGTCACACTGTCTCAGCCACATAAAGACGCCACAAGTGGGAGTAGGCTACATATGTAACTGTCCATACACCAAAAGATGGAAAGAGATCTTGAAGAAAGTGTAAAGAATTAGTGCTACTTGGTTTTGCAAGGTCAAAAGCGACGATCAAAAGCACTTCTTATCTCCTGAGGTTTAACTTTCTTCTCCCGAACCCTGACATTACCTTAATGTCTTCCAGCAGAACTCCATTATCTCTGTTTAAGTTTTCAGCCTGCTTGATCTGTCCCGTCGCCTCATTCAGAGCATCACGAAGGTCAGTGATTTTTGATTCATATTCATTCAGTGAATCCCTCACAATTTTAATAAGTCCATGATTCTCTTGGTGGTACTTTTGTAGTTCATTTTTAATACGTGCCAGTACTGCAGTATCAGGACCAGAAAGAAAAGTTTTGTTCAGAGAAGAAGTGAACCAGAACAAACTTCCTTCAAAAGGCCTTGACATTTAGGATTAAAAAGTTGTGGCTGTGTGAAATACTAAGCACCCTTTGCAGTGCTAATTTCAGCATAAGAGTAGCAGCGATGCTATGCAGCATCTCACTGGGTCAAATATGCTTGCTAGTTTGCTATTGCAGACACAGAGCACAAATAATTGCATTTATTTGGCAATTTCTAAATTAAGGATGAAAATCTGCAAAAACTGAGTAGTTTTTGATCTATATGCTGCTAACACAATTTCATCAACAATTTCATCTACAATGTAGGTAGCTACATCTGTGCCAGTCATCAAAGCTTCCTCTGTAACCACTGGAGAAATACAAGCATGTCCAGTCTCAAAGAAGTTAGAAACAAAAAGAGGTCAAATGAATCACACTCTTAAGAGTGCCCATTTTACTGCCTACAAGAGAGGATACAGAAGAGTTTCTCCAAGGTAGGTATCAAAGTCCAACGTTAGGGGAAATTAGTATCACTTAGTAAGATCTTATTAAGTCATCACTTATTAGTAAAGTCTTTCACATTCCCCAACTATGTCCTTGGTTAGGAGATAAGCCTGTGACTTTGATGTTCTTGCTGTCTCTAATGTCTGGAATCAGGTTTCTGAATGTCTCAGCCAAATACCTGCAGAGAATATATAAGGGTGTACAAATAGTGCAACAACTAAAACTTCTGAATTTCTGTATTCTTGTACAATCTGGCCCTTGGACTACTCTGGCAGCTTCTGATAATCTGTTGTTAAATTACACCTGTAATTCCTCTAAAATAGCTGCATGTACCATAGTCTATTATATGTGTATTATAATACACAGAAGCACTGCGTAAGTATATTAGGATTGGCTATGCCTTTATTTTACTGAGATTGACCTAGTTATGAAGGAAGGATCTACTGGATTTCTTCCCCACCTCAACTCCATGGAACAAACTCTTGTTTCTTCCATAACAAACTAAAAATGTCTTTAAATCCCCTCCAGAACTACCACTTCCCTGTTGACAAATAACTGCTACTGATCCCAGAAATATGTTGCAAAATGTGCTTCCATGCACTACCTCCCAGACAATCAATAACATTTCAGATTTCAGATCGATCTTTCTAGAGAGTAAGAAGCTGAGAGAACAAGCTCTTACACATCCGAGCTTCTGTTCGCTCCTTCTCCGCCTCTGCTTGAAGTTGGTCAAAGTTGCGGTTTCGCATCTCCATCATCATGCGTTGAGCTTCAGCCAGTTCTTTGGCAGCATCTCCCAAGGGCAGGTTGTTACCTTCTGCATTTGTACCTGCTACTTGTTCCAAGAGCACTGAAAAAAAGTATTGTCAAAGTCAGAGGGGATCTGCTTAAGCCCATGCAAAAGACAGACAAGCTTCTGAGAAAAAGACATGCCTATTCTGTAATTCCTTAATGAAGCAGATCCATTTTGCATTAATTGTATTAAGCTGAAAAGTATCCCATGTCACATGACTAGAGGTAGTAAGATGGCACTGGGCTTGAAATTTGTCCCAACTCACCAACTTCACAGCAATAATTTTAAGGTTCTAACTTTAAAGAGCCTACGATAGCAACCCAGACTAATGTCAGACTAAAGTCAGCATAGTCATTTGTAGCTCTACATGTCCCCGTGGTAAATCCTCTCTGTCCCTATTCACTACATAAGGAAGGTAGGCTCCCAAACTTATATATTAGATTTCTAATAGGAAGAGTGAATTTCCAGCTAAGCTTAAGTTCTGATTTATGAAGTTGTTTTCAAAGAAAACCTCTCATGCTTAATTAAGAATATTGTAAATAAACTGAAAAGATTCCACAAGACAAAACATGTTACGGAGTTAAAACCTGTTTTCACCTTGTATATTGTTGACAACTACTTGTATTCGTGAAACCAAATCCTTTCCTTTCTGATGAGTTTGGCCAAAATTATTGAATAATATCTCAGCTGCTTTGTAGTTCATTTCAGCCTAGCAAGGGAAGAAATATTAGATTAAAAATAGCTGGATACGGCATGCTAATATGTAGTAAAGGAATGTGCATTTTTAAATTGATTTGGTAAATCACCTTTTCCTGGAGAGCATTTACATCATGATTTAGGTTAAAGAATTCTGTCTCCAATTCATCTGCCTTTGAACCCTGATTACGTACAACAGAATGGTAGTTGTTCAATAAGACCTGGAGAGAAAGAAAAGAAAAATCCAGTGAATTACCCCTACACAGGAGACAAAAAACCAAAAATTCACTGGGTTAGATCTTTATCCAAGGCAAATAAAAGCAGCATTACTGACATGAAGGCTGACCAATTGCTGCCCAAAACATGGAGGTATAGCAATCTCTGCATATATCTGTGGGTATAGCAACTGCTATTCCAACCAAAAATTTTTTTAGCATGAATTTTGGTATTGGCAATTGGAATGTGAGGGGTTTTTTTGTAATGTGGAGACATAAGTGCTGGAAAAAGACAGAGCTATAGTGAAATCTTGGAGATGGGACTTTCAAAGTGAGCAGGCCTTAGAAAAAGCAGAGATACTGATTCTCTTTCAGAGGATGACATGGAAACAACAGCTGTCCTCTAACAGGTGAAGGCGAGTGCAGTCAGCATCTGATATTTGAAATCAAGAGTTGATGTATGTTTCCTTGCAAGCTGACAAAAAGATGCAGTTCCTAGGTTCAGCTCTTATCAGCTTAATCTGAAATCTGCTTTTCTGTATATGTGTACCTACCTTTAAGTCCTTGATGCGTGTTTCCAGAAGTCTCATCTGCTCCAGTGTGTGGCTACTCACACGGACATTTTGCAGCTGAGACTTAATCAGCTGAAGCTCATCACCTATTGTGCTCAAATCCTTCAGCAGTGTCATTACACAGCTATCGCAAGCTGGAGGGAGCATAAGCAAAGGAAAACAATACTTAGTGCAGAGAATACTTGGTGCAGAGAACATTTCATTGATTATATTAATAAATGAGATGCAATAGAAACACTCTGATGCTTGTCACCTAGTACTGCCTGAACAACAAACGCAACAACAAAGCCCAGAGTATTAAGGAGACTGACCAGAGCCAGAAATAAGGAGGAGGCCCCATTTACATCTGGCTAATTGACCACCTCTTTTCTATTTTATTCCAAGTGTTTCATTGAATATTTGCTTTCAAAAGATTCATTACAGGACACTTCCAGTCCTTTTTAAACTGCCACCCTTAAAGAGTCATTGGTATGTACCTAAAGCCAGCAGAAGGCAATCCAAGTCCAGTTCTACTTTATTACTTACGGTCACAATCTTCATTGGGATCCACATCTTTTGGTTCATTATTGAAACATTCTGAAATCACAAGAGACTCATTAGTAAACAAAGTTTTCTTATGGAAATACTACTATTGCATTTTTCCCTCACTTTTCATGGTTGGCAGCCATGAAAAACAGTGCTGCCCTTTCATAAATCCATATCTACCGTGAACAAGCTGAAATTCCCTGAAGGCGTGAGCATGCCAAAACATTCAGTTCCCACTTATGCCTTGATGAGATCAACGCCTTTTCCATCCTTCAAAGAAAACTGACTGTAACCCCAACCAACATACACTACTTGGGTAGCAGCAGGAGGCTCTCTCACATCAAGTGTGCAGCATATATTGCTAGAATTTGCCTAGAATAACACCACCAGGACTGGATCCAAGACTGTATTACAAGTATTAAAGCATTTTACCCAGGACATAGGTTCAAACCCCTTTATCTACTTCAGCATCTAGGTACAAACATCCCAAAGGATGTCTTACCCACAAGGAGCTGAGAAATGTTTATGGACTACCTGTCACAGCTTGTGAGAATAAGGGATTAATCAAGCTTGAGAGAAATCCACAATGTATGTGTGGAAGGAGGCCCTGTATGTAACCCAAGGCATGGAGCTTGGACCAGAGATACAAGTGGTATATAACAAACACTGTCATCAGACTTTCCAAGAAGCTAGCACAAGTGTCTGCCTGTCCAGTGTGCTGATTCAGTTATTTATTTGTTTTACAAACCCTGTTGTAAGAAACTTAAGACTCTCCAGGTGCATATGGGATTGTAACATCCTGGGATCCTAATTTCTAGGAGTCAGGATGGGAAGTGGCTCCTAAAAATGCCATCATACAGGATAGAAATCTTCCCCATCTTGATGCCCAAGTCTCTTTTACAGGCTTGGTCCTACTATCAAACTCTCATCTCCTCTTGAAAATGAAATGTGCATATCTTTTACTCTGAAGGAAAAAGATGCACCCAGGGTATAGGCTGCTGCTGTCATGAGTCAGCAACAGCTTGAGACTGTGAGAGGTTACAGAGATAAAATCAGACCTGAACTTTAGCAGCAGCATGAAACAGCATGGAACCAATTGCATAGCTGTGCCATTTCCTTTGGCACTTGCACATTAAGTCATTAGGAAGTTAAATGGGATTGCAAGTGAGCGCTGCCGCCAAAAGGAGACAAGTGACAAAGAATATATTTGTAAGAGAATGAAGGAAATTGTTCTGAAATCCAAATACCCGTCCAGTTCTGCTGTTGTGTAATTCAGCTAACACCAGACACATTTCAGCTGTCACCGCAAAGTACCAATTAACAAAAGCTATTACTACAGCTTCTGCACAAACAACATCAGCCAAGAAATGGTGAAATGAGAAACTCTGGCCAAGTGCCGAACATCACGCACAAGAAACCTGCTAGAACATGCTGTGCTGACGATCACAGAGGGTTTTATTCCTAACGCAGAGAAAGAGAGGGCTGATCAGAATATATAGTTGGAGACAAACTGAAAACAAACTGACTTGTTGAATTTTGCCCTGCGGATTAGTTAGTCCTAGCAAACTCTTGCTTCAAGAAGAAAGGAATGAGAAAAGATCAAACACTGCTTGGATCTGTTCCACACAGGTATAAACACAATAAAGATGTATTGCTTCAATGATGAAATATGAAATGAGAACTGGCTATTGAAAAATTGCACCAGCTGCCAACAAGGGTTCACATATACTCGCTGTTTTTCAAATTTCTGTGACCAAGGAAAGATAAGGTAATCCTTGCAGTTATTTGAATGCAGTATGAACAGCAGTACAAAGAAATGAAGAGTGTGGAAATAGTAGGAGTTATTAGTTTGACATTTCACTGACATCTGAGGAGGAAGAGCTGTCTATGGGGAAAGAAAATTGTAATTTTATTGGGGAGTGGAAATATGGGAGAATAAGGTTCTTTTCAAGAGCAGTGGCTTATGTGTTTCTGAATAGAAATGTGTATCCCAAGGAACTGAGATGAATCGAGGCAAAGACAGTCTGAAGAACGTAGGATCTGCCCCTTCAGAACTGTAACAGGTAAAGCAAACATATGCCAGTGGCATAATATTCTTATAAGAGCTTACTAGTAGGGGGGTACATGTGTGACTGATTCTGGGAAAATAATGGATTTCTTAGACTGCAACATTGTGTATAGTAGGATTTATAAAATGGCCTCCTAAGTCAGGTCCTAACTTCCACTGTAAACACAGTTAGCTCGGACACCCAAGAAGGCAGAGCCTGATGCAGACTCTAAGATGTCACTAATCTGTCCCAAATACATTTTAAAAAGGCATATTGAGACTGCTCAGTTTCCTAAGTCCATAACGCAGACTGGCAAGATATGACTTAATCATGTCAGCAGAAAAACCACAATGCTTTTAAAAACATATCCATGAAAGAGAAAAACAAATGAAGGGAAATACACAATAAAATAGCCTACAAAGGTGAATTCAATGACTTGGAACAAGCCACGATGTGGTATTTTAGAAAATCTTACATTCTGTTAAAATTGATCTACATTTCTCATAAGCCTAGATCTTTCCTTCAGTTCAACTTAGATAAGTACCTTCCTCCTCTGCTTCACAGAGAGAAAACAACACTCACTTCCATGTTCACAAGGCTTCACGTACCTCCAGTCAGGTGGTCACAGCTAGCCAGCTGTCCATTATTATTACAGTTACATTTCTGACAGTAGCCTCCATATTTCTGCGGATTTCCAAAATATCCTGGAGCACAGCTAGATAAAGAGATACAATTAATTTTTATTAAGTACTTGAGCTAATTTTGTGAAATGTACTTTTACCTTGATGTTGTGGTTTAAGGTTAAACCACGACATGACAGACGCCCCCAGTAATTCTCCTGAAGAAACTTTCAAGAACTTTTGATTTCATGTCTTGACTTAGACAAAAAGGGTTTATTTTTGGTTTACAGTATCCTCTGCACTATGCTAAAAATATCTTTCCAAGTACTGCAGAATTTTTTCTATAAATAGAAGAACTCCCACAATGCTTGTATAGGAATAGTTCACTTAGTCTAAAAAAAACCCACAGTGCACACATACATAGAGAATTTGACAAGACTTAACCCAGCAAATCACACCATTCTGGTCTGTGATCCCACCAGGAAACACATATTAAAGAGGATCATCCCGCAAGCACATGTTGAGATTTCAAACGGCGATGGCGCTGAATGACATTATCACCCCTCTGATGGGCGATACCTCCTCTTGCCATCTGCCAGCAAAGCAGCCTGTCTGACTGTGAGAAAATATTTTATAGGTAAAATATACTGTTCAGATGGCTAGATAATAATCCTAAAAGTCACTCTGTTGTAAGGTTTATAGAGGTAGCAATGTGGGTTCAAAGGGCCATAATGAGCAGCTGAGGTACAGCTAGATCTGGAAGCGAAAACTTGTCTGTAACCTGAAGCTTAGATGTCAAAGGTAGCAGTCTTGAAGCATAAGACAATGTGCTACTGGAGGTACTATCTTCAGGCAAGACATCATGTTATTGGCCTCAAATTTCCAAACCAGACACTACTACCCTATTACACTTATATTCTCCCTGGATTTAAAACTCAGTGAAATTGCTTTCTTTGCCTGCCTGAAACTGCCACGCTGTGCCTCTTGTGTTTTGCCAAACTGCTGCAGTGTTCCAGCAAAGAGATGGTTCCAGTGTTGTGTTTGTATGCTCTGCACGTGGAGCACATCAGAATGATTTGGGGTGAAGGGTAACACAGAATCATAGTATGGTTTGGGTTGGAAGGGACCTTAAAGATCATCTAGTTCCAACCCCCCTGCCTTGGGCAGGGACACCTTCTACTGGAGCAGATTGCTCAAAGCCCCATCCAACCTGGGCTAGAACACTTCCAGGGTATGCTGTTGAATGTTACCTGGTTGCTGTTGGAAAACTATGAACACTGAAGCATCAGCATACACATGGGAGGAAACGGGAAAATGTTTTTAAGCCAGAAAGGGGTGAAGTAAGTGGGAGTCATTATTACCAGAAAGAGTGCGAGATAAGGCAAGGCGCAGGGCACTCAGGCAAAGTGGCTGACACCTCTTCTTGGTAAAAACTGTGTAGTCCTTAAATAGTCTGTGGAGAATTGTTTATGTTTCTTCAGGGGGAGTTTGGTTTACATCTAGAATTACACTATAGCACTACACTACAGCAGCTATTCATATAAATAGATAATCCTTAAGTATATTCATCCTATGCATGTGTACATCCATATATTACCCAATGCAGACATACCTACTTTTATGGTGTCTCTCAGAAACCTTGGTCTTGAGAAACAAGTCACTTACCGTTCACAACGAACTCCAGTATAGCCTTCTTTGCACAGACACTGGATTTCTTCACCATTTGCCACACAGCCAGTTGCAAATCTTTGAGAAGAAGCAAGAATATTACTGTGAGCAAAGCAAGTCATCAAATAGTTTTTACACTCTAGAGGCTAAGCTCAGTTAAATGACTTTCAGATTAAAAAGTTTTTATACCACCGAATTACTTCTCAGCTAATTTAATTGCCTCAAGATAAATTGCTGTGATTAATTCTTTGAAGTTTCATATTTTTCATTGAAATTCTTTCCTTAGATTAAAAAAATAATTGTTTCCTGGCCCTCTAGACTGAGCATAATAGTTCACTGCCCAAAGGAGTGCCTAGAGAAAACCTTAATAGTGATGTAAAATGAAACAAGTCTGCTAGCTGTTTTATCTTACTAGGGCAAGAATCAATAGCCTGTGCGAGACATTTCCTCCTGTTCGGACAGCTGCTTTTTTTTTTTTTTTCCATAGATGGAAACAATAGAGGATATTTTATGTAGCTAATATTGTGTTGGGTTTGGTTTTAGGTTGGTTTTTCTTAACCAAGGCAAAACACAGTTGCACATCATTCTGGGGAGCTCTAGCGTACGTCTGATTAACACAATGAGTATTTTTGTCTTCTCTTTCTAGCAGACTCATCTAGATTCAAATTTCTCTGGGAGAAAAATGATTTTTTTGGCCACTGTTTGGGAAGGAGAGGCAGAAGGTGAAGCAGGGATGGCCATGTTTGCCGTTTCCATTTTTTAATCTATGTAAGTTGGATAAAGAAAGTCTGTGTATCTAAGACAGAGCTCTGCATGAATAATTACATATAATTTGAATGAGTGGAAAATTGTCAACCCCAATAATGTCAGGTGGGGTGTACTTCCTATGTCAGGAATGGTATTTACCACCCTAATGTTCAGCTATGAAACTGCACAGGTTTATTATCCCTATAGGTATTTCAGCACTCTTAAAGCAAAAGATGACTAAAAGTATGTTCAGTCAGCCTCAGGCAAGCACCTGCAGAAGAGGCCAATGCTGTCAAAATCAGATCTATCAGAGTTCTCTGATAAATGAATAACTTGCTTATTGTCTGGTAGTGTAAATCTCTTACTTAAGGCTAAATGGTGTTCGCTAATGCACCTGGCAAATACTATGTGGTGCCTTTAGCAATTTATACCTTAGTTTGTTGGTTTAGTTTTGGGGGTTTTTTTAATATATGTTTTTATTTAACACATTTCACATTTCGGTAAAATTTGGCAATTTATTGCCCAATTTTAAAAGCCTGGCAACCTTATTAGATCAAAGGAAATCTTTTTATCTCAGTACATTTGCACTTCAAATGGACCTTTCACCTGAAGAACAACGATACTCTTTCAGGAATTAGATATGTGCTTAAGAGCTTTAATGTTTTTGTATTAGTTTTGCACCTTACTAGATTTTCTGAATTCATATGAAAGGCTTGCTTCATCATTGCCATTTATCTCCTAGCCAGAGTAATGGTGTTAAATGTGAAACTAAAAATAACTTACATCTTGAATTTCAGTAAACAAGAAAGATTGTGGATATGTCCAGTAAGGAGAAAGACCCCCCTATCCTATATTTCTCACTGAAGGAATTACTAGTGGTTTTGTACATAAGCCATTACAACTGCCTGGGGCACCCACAGGTGATGAGCAGCATGCCTTATGGAACTGAACTGGAATACTCACCTTATTAAAAAAGATAGTGCCATGAGACAGACTACCAAGTTACTGCTGGTCTAACATGCCTCAAACGGGTCTGACGCCCCACTATGTTGGACAATATGAAAGTCCAGAAAAGGATCATTATCTTCCTATGGTAACAGTATTTGGGGTTTGGGTTGTTGTTTTTGCTTTTTTCTTTTTCCTCTCCCTGTGTGACTCCTTATGACCTTTTACTGTACCTGTTTGTATAGGGGCAAGGACACACCCGGCAGGAACCTTGAGTGGCATCTCCAAAATATCCATCTTTGCAGTGCTCACATTTCTCCCCAGCAGTATTATATTGACAGTTCTTCAAAAGGAAAGAAGCAAGACAGTTAATGGTGCTTTACCACTCAGTATGGCTTTACAACTATTAAAAAATAGATAGCTAATCTACTCAGAGGATATGTTCTTTCCTTTCCACATAATCAAGCATTTATTGCCAAACTGCCTTCCCAGCTAGAATAGATTGGTTCCAGTCATTCTCTAATTGTAGAAATCACAATTTGCTCACTATTGTGGAAAAGCGATAGATAAATAAGCAGCATTAAACATATTTTTAAAGAAATTCAATCAGATGCATAGTTTGTTAAGGAACTTTTCATTAATGCACTACATCTTGATACTTCAGTTAAAAATCACAATGTTTAAATGGAACTTTAAATTCTGCATCTTAATTAGGAGGCAGATATCATTTAAAAGCATGCAATTAACTGAACCCAACTACATCCTTAAAAAAATCCCATGAAGTTAACATAAAAAGTATTTCTCTTAGTAAATTAAGATCAGAGTTTAATTTCCTGTACTTTCTCCAGTGTACGTTATTTGTATGTATCTGGAGTAACTGGAATAAATAATGAAAAATAAAGGCTGGGAAAACAATTGAAACTGATAAACCAGCCATTTTTTCCATGATAAAATTGTTGGGAATTATGTCTTGTTTTAGAAGCATTCCTGGTGTTGTCTAATTCTCACACACATTTCTACATTACGGGGACAGAATAAGCAAGTTGCTTTTGCATTACCTAAAGTGATGCTAATTTAAAATAGAAATTGTTCAAATACATTTTTGGGCAACCATAAAAATTCTGTGTGACCAACACTCAAGAGGCATTCACACTCCCAAGTTTTACGACTGTTTTCTTTTTCAGCAGGCTGATCCAATGTCCCACAGAGCTGAGGGTGTACCAATAAAGTGAAAGATGGAAAAAGAAAGTGGGAAATTGGCTGGAAGCAGCCACTAAGCAAATTACACTTCCGTTTCAGGGACCTCCATAGCTTAGGGCTATGGTAAGGCCCTAGTACTATGACTGGCAGCAGAGGGGTGTTTTTCCATACAAATGAGCCACAGGGCACAAATGAGAAACAGTTCTACCCCCTTCCATCTCTTCTTATATTCCATTCTCCTCCACATTACTTCACACCCACATTCCCTCAACCACATCAACAGTGCTTCCCTCAGCCTCTTGCACATTGTAACCCTAATTTGTTTTTATTTTGGTTAAAGAACTAATTTTGTGGCTCACTTGGGAAAGAACAGGAAATGCTCCAGTTCCCATATAGGACATTTAACTAGGGAAGCTGAAGTTACACAAAGACACTATACTGTGCTTGTAAAAGGAACCATTTTAAAATGCAGCATCTACAAAAGCTGGTGCATATTTTCCTGCGAAAATCTCATGGAAAATTCAGACGGTTTCTGTATAATTACTGACAATATTTATAATCTTGAAGAATAAATTAAACTGCAGAAAGAGTAAAAGAGAAGTATTTAAAAATATTTGTGTTGGTTTCATCTTGGAGCAACCTCCCATCCTTAGGTCTGTCTCCAGGCTTTTGTTTCACTCACTCTGTCTAAACAAACTGAAGTAATTCCATAACTGCAAAGAAAGTTTAAGATATTTGACATATAAGCCACTCTAAATGTGCCATGCTGTTCTTCTAGCTACATGGCATATAAGGACTGGAACCCCCAAAGCACATTGGAATTAAACCAGAGCAGCAGCTCTTGGGTCTTCCTTCAAATTTTTTAGGGCCAGAGACACCTCTGGAGTCATGGCATCTCCAAACCATGAAGTACTACAAACTCTGAAGGGAAAACTCTCAGCTGACTCCATATGCACCCATATGGTACAAGAAAGACAGTGAAGTGTGTCAGGACCTCAACAGAAACACCTATGTACATGGGGTTATGTTACATGAAACAACATGTCATGGGACGGACAAGCCTCAGCACCATGCTGCTGCTGAGGAAATGTGCATTTCAGGAGGAAGGGCAGGGAGCACAAGGACACAAAGCCCAATTAATGGCAGAGGGTCAGCTTTTCTTTTCCCTACACAGGAGACCCAGTTCTGTCTTCTCCCCCTCCTCCTGCGCTGTGTTCTCCGCTCTCAGCAGCGCAGCACTGCATTCCTCTCTTTCCATCAGCACGCAGTAGGATAGGTATCACCAGAGCCAGGGAGTATTTCACTGCTGCCACAAGGAAAGGGTCTCACAAAGCCTTCTCTGGAGACTACCACTGGAGAGACACTGGCATGTGAAGGTGCTGGGCTCCAGGTGAGGAGCAGGAAGACGGATGCCAAGTGAGGTGAGCAGGCTTTGCACTTTGGATAGGAAACTCGACAACTCCACACTGGGAAGTAAGCCCCTTTGTCTTTTCTGCACCACTACATTTCTTTGTCCCATGGCTCCTCTACAGAGAGACAAACTTCCTCGTTATGAAGTGGAGGCTCATGGTGGAAATACAGGCCCTCTGGGTTGTCATTTTTTACCACGTTATTCTGGACGACTTTGCTTGCCCTAAATTTTGTCTGAGGGCCAAGTTTTGATTTAGCTCTATCTATCTGAAAGTTAATCCCGCTGTGAGAAGGAGGGGATAGAGAGAAACCTAAATCACATACTTCGTGAGGTAAAAGTGAAATTTGTATTCTACTT
>NW_009909788.1:53516-70897 GCF_000696875.1 Nestor notabilis | reverse complement strand
CCCCCCCCCCCCCCCCCCCCTTATAATTTTCCATCTGAAGTAAACCTTCCTCATCTTTATAGCTCTGCTGCAGCGCTTTCCTGTCATGGCCTGCCCTGCCTTTCCAAAGCAGCAGCCTGTAAGTCATCCCCCAGAATGCGTTGAATTGGTTTATAGTTTTCATTGGAGCAAGAGGCTTGGTTGAGACGAAGTCAGGGGGAATGACATAATGCGCAGGAATGCACCGCAGGCAGAACGGATGCAGCATGAACAAGGAAGAAATAACAGAGAAGACAGACCATGAAAGATGTTGGCAAGGTTCTTGTTTACACAGTAAGTGAAAAATTTGTGAAAAGTTCTTAAGTGGGATTTTTCAGAACAAAATGTTCAAAGAAGCAGCATGGCTATAAACTGGAGAAGCACAGTCAGCCAAATACCACACTTCATTGCTACAAGGGCTGATCCACTCCAATGAGGTTGCTTTGGGTTTAATGTGGTGTGCCAGGGAGCAAAATCTGCTCCACTGTATCTTCAGTAACCGCTGAAATTTTTCTAATTAATCTAACTTTTATCCCCTGCAACTTACTTATTGCAATATTTTGTAATCCATCTAGCTCTAGATTAAGATTAGTGGAGATTTACCAATGCTGATTAAACAAGAGATTCTTCAAAGGCTATGCTATGCATGAATGTGGTAGTTGTCAGCATTGGCAAACCCTAGTACATACGTATAAAACTAAAGATGGCATATGTCAGGATAAGGCACATATTTATTATAAATAACTGAAAACACATATGCACTAATTTGGTGACTTTTCATACCATGAGCTAACAAAAGTGGTAGGAGAAAGAAGAAAACAAAAAGAAGCACGTGAATTATACTAATCACCCACAGTTACATTAATGTACATGTAAGTGTATGCAACTTATTTATGCTCATTAACAGTACAAGACATAAAGACTTGTACTAGATCTATATCTAGATATAGATATGCAAGGACTATTTATTTTTATTTGCTTAGATTTTAACAATACTGTATCATCCATACTCCAGTAAGGTTTCTTTTTTTCCTTTCTCAGTTAATTTCTTGAATGCCAGTAGTTACTTACAAGGCATTTTCCAGTACCATCTTGACACCTATTTGAATTTCCATTGCAGTTACAGGGGACACAGCGTCCAGTAAAATATCCGTTATTCTCACGATAAAATCCAAGGCCGCATTCCTAGACAGTAAGCAGAGACGAAAATAACCAATAGTGAGTGTTGGCAGAAAGCAAGTTTTACAGGTTATGGGGAGTGTATTTTGAAATTGTTTGTGATTTCTAAGGAGAAATGGGGGTGTACATTTCCTTGCAAGCTCTTCCAAGCCCATATTGTTTAAATTATAAGTATTTTAATGCAGTGAATAGGAATGAACGGAGCTGAAGAAATCTCATCTGAACCCTGTGCTCTACACTTCGTGGTAGTGGGGATTTCATAATTTTGAGTCTAACCTCTGAGAAGAATATATTTCCTGTGGCTGTGTACAAAGGTGTAGAATATAACTTTTAAACCACAGAAAAAGATTTGAATATAGATTCACACTACAGTGTTCTCAAAGAAGAACATATGGAAATCTCACATACTAGCTAGTGGTTATATTAGATCTTAATATTAATCTAACTACAGTGTGATCCTTGGAAATACTTCTAATGAGGTATCTTCTACATGAATTCATCATGACTTCCACAGTAAGTCTACCTAGAGCTGTACAAAGCCATGCTAAGACGGAGCTAGGTGATATAACAAAACATGCAGCAGTCTCATTTCTGAGTACAGGCTTGCCCCAGCGACCCGGGAAGCATGAGAAGAATGTTCAGCTATTGAGGGCACAGGAGTAGGAGCACAGCCTGTCAGATCAAAGTTAGATTTAAGTAGGGAGCTGAAACAGAGGAACATTATAAATGAATCAAGAGACATGAAGTTTGTTAGCGTATACCAGGAAGGTAGTAATAATCTGTTAAAACCAGGTTCTTGGTTGGTATGGACAGGGAAAGCACAAAGGTACAGAAAGTACAAGGAATTCCTCTCAGGCATAAAGCCTTCCCATATACAGAACAATTAAAAAATTCGTGCCCACCTTCTCTTCTCAGCATCCTGGCACACCAACCACACCACTGCTATTCACTAGTAACTAAGCTGGTGTGGTGCTGGTGCAAGGAAGATTAGAAGCTGTACAGAAGCAGGCAAAAATCTGTGCTTCCCACGAAGCCGACACCTCCCAGGTTCCTGCCTCCGGCAATGTATTTCTGCACTGTACCTATACCTTGCCTCTACCTCACAGTTGAGGGCTGGCTCCAATGATATTCAGAAAACAAGTGACACATGAACTTTAAAGCCATAAATCTCTTCTCCTAGCAATTGCACCACCAAGACTGATGGGACTAATCTGAAGAGCAAAGGGTTTGTGGGCTGGTGTCTCAAATCATGTTCCAGTGGTTTGAGGTGTAAGTAGTGCATTTATCAACCGTGTAACTCCCAGAGGGAAAAAAATCACCTCTCCCAAAGCAGATCTCCAAAGGAATATTGATTTATTGCTGTTTAAACAACAACTGCTAGTGGCATCTTTGCCTTCTTTTCACGTGGGATGAAAATGAAGAGAGAAAAAAGCATGCAGGATACTAATATCTACAGCGTTTAACACTGACTTCAGTGAGAACAAGGACTGAATTTAGAACAAGCACTTGAAATTTTTCAAATACATTTTTTAAAGGGTGCATATATTCCCTGAACAACAGGGAGCCAATATACACAGCTTCTGAAGAAACAGGGCCTGAAATACACTAAACAGAATGACTAAGTAAAATATAGGCTCTAATCCATATAAATTCTTTTTACTGAAAATGTCTTTCTGGAGAGCAGAATGAATCACTCATTTGACAAATACATCCAAATGCATTTGGAGAAAATCTATGCAGCTTTTTGTTTTTCTATTTATGCTGCCTTTAAAACAACATATTTGGAATACATGGGCGCTTACGTTTTGAAACAGTGCTTGTGATATTGAGAAATTGATTCCACACAAAGATGTGCTTTCAAGCGCTCAGGAGTTCAGTCTGATTGTTCTCAAGTAAACAGCAATTTGTAAGAAACTTCTCTTTACACACTGTTGTTAGCAAAGTACTTTGAGACACAAGAAGATTAGCCTTCTTATTACTTCTGTATTAAGGAATGTAGAAGTTGCTATCAAACTAGCTCATTTAAAAAAAGAGAAAGAAGGAACAAAGCAAGTAAAGGAAAATGAGCAAATTACCTGTCTCAGGTAAAAGTCCCTTTGAACTTGTTGCTGCTGACTCCCCTCCTGAAGGTGAGGATACAATCGCCTCTGCTGCATACCTTGTGCTAAACAATGCCCCAGGGCTACTAATATGACAACCAGCCACGGTACATTCCTTGGTCTCTGTGCTTGGGCCATCATCTTACTTTAGCTCCACTTTGAACAGATGCTGCTATCCTTTCAGTGCTTGCCCGTTCTCTTATACTCCCTTCTTCTCCAGCTTCTGACTTAGATTAATGAGGCTCCGTGCTGTGATGGGCCCCACCTTTAAACTTTATACGTGAGTCAAGTTTTACGGCACGTATTACTGTTCCTGAGGTTAACAAGTAACCTCGCGGTTCCTGTAGCTCAATATATACCTAAGTCAGGGTGTGGCAGGCACCACCTCCTCCCCACCTAAGGCAGCCAGACAGTGAGGTGATTAGAGCAGTTAATCACTGCCTGAGTAATACTGCATAAACATAGGGGCTTATGAACTACCCAGGTGAGTGTCTTGATCACTTCCTTTGGCTGTGTATTTCTACCAGGTTATATAAAAAACACCCAGCAGCTTAGCTTATCAAGGCAGTATGTTGAAAGCAATGGGATGGCAGTAGGAATTTCAGTCAATGCTCACTGATTTGCATGTGACACAGACATCAAAAGTGTGAAAAAATAATTTTCTAAAAATATTTCCAAAATGGTTATTTAACAGATGATGACTAGCTGCCCTGAGAAGTGGATGCAGACATGAAACATAAACCAGCCATAAATGTTTTCTTCAATCTTTCTGCTCTGGTCTAGATACCATTCTTTCATTCTCATTTCAAAAATGTTTGCAAGGTTAGTACAGCAATTGTAATCCTTACCCATTTTCTGAGAGAATAATTCCTCCTATTTTGTGCACTTTGTACACTACTTATCTCTCTAGTACTTTATACTGCTGCCTTAGGCGCTTGCACATGGGAACAGTCAAGCTCTAAGCTAAGCAAAGTGACATCCAAAAGAATTACAGCTACAGGAACAACATATACAACTGCAGCTAGGACTTCACTGTTTTTCAGGAAACAGTATTACTTTGCAATGCTTACATTATCTTTCATAAAAAAATCTCCAATTTCTTTTTTTTGCAAATACGTTAACTTCAACTTTCAAACATTTTCCTATAAAAATAGGGAAGTATCCAGAATTATCTACATTCAGACTACTTCCTTTGAACCCTGCTAAAATAAGGAACACCAGGGATTTGCTCCATTCTTCAGGGCCTCAAAGACTTTGATCAAATCGATTTTGACCTTCCCTCCATTAAAGTACCCACCTAGATTATTGAGCCTTTTATAAGGCATCACAGGAGAATCCCTCATTGCAGTGCCTCACACATGTAAAATGACATTCACAATTCCACAAAAGCAATCATGAGTTGAACAACCTTGAAGTGCTTCTTAGACAGTGAAAGTATTTGAGACATTGTACGAGCTCATGCTCACAAGAAGCACATTTAACTACTTTAATAAGCAGCCCATTCCTCTTGGGTAAACCAGTATGTATAGCTGTAGGCAAGACAGAAGATAGTGGTTACAGGATGGTGGCAAACGCTTCCTACCTGACATGAATCACCAGTGTACTCTGGAGGGCAAGAGCATGTCTCTACGCTGTATGCGATACTGCCACCTCCTGTGCTGGTGGCTTCTTCCAGCCCAACCTCACCAAGAGTTAATCTCTGGGTCTCCATGAAGTAAAGGCCTCTGATGTGTAAACCATCTAGTCTGGACAGGATTATCATCAGTTCTTCTCTGGATACAAGGTTATTGCTGCTGGCATGCCTGAAGTTTCCCTGCACATGAAGGGTACAAAATGAGCATGGCCCTGCAGCTTCTTAAAAAGAGTATCTGCAAAGAAGAAAGGATGACAGAAAAAGGGAGAAGACCCCAATGGCACAGACCCCTATCGTGCCAGTCGATGTGGGTGAAATAAAGGTCATGAAAAGCAATATGATGAATGTAAACACAGGATAGGTAGAAAAAGGTATAATGAGAATCAGAAGGAATGTACCCTTTACTTTGCAAGGTACATATATATGGCTCTGAGGCATTGAAAAGTGAAGCTTATAGGTTCTTCTTTAGTCATTCAAACCATAAAAGGGTGGAGGAAACTGCTTTTATTTTTAAGAACAAGCAAAGTCCTAGAAATCCAATCTTTGAGGGCTGCCTTCGCATACTTTCTTGCTGATAATAGATACAGCATTACTGAAAATGGAATCTGGCTTGAAGAAACATCTTTTCTTTTGCCTGCATATGGATAGAAATAAATAACCCAGTCTGACATTCTGAGCACAGGTTTAAGGTAGGAATAATCCCTGCTAAATTTGCCTGCCCGAGTGTTGGACACCCATTCTAAACTAGATAGCTAGACATCAAAGTAAAACAGATAACAGTTCATTACATCCTATCTGGAGCTGCAATGAATCATCTTGCATTGATGACTGATTCAGTATTACCCCACTGGCCCTGAAGGGAGTGCTAAGGGCTACCTTGGACAAGATGCCTAATTTAGAGGTGCTAAACTTAGGTGCCATGAACCAGAACCCAGGTTCAATGTGGCAGTAAAGAGAGAGAAATAATGCTGTCTGTAATGAGGGTCTACAGTATTTCAGCTCATACGTGCTAATATTATCAAGTATTTGGTATTTCTGCACATTTTAGCTGAGTATTTTTTATGTGCCACCAGGAAGAAAGGAAAGGCCATTTCAGTCTCATTTCTTACCTCAACGAGCTGCACACGGCCATAATATTGACGGTCAGGCAGTGGGTCATTGGGATCCATATAAACAACTTTCATTTGCTGGCCCTGTGTGAGAATAAGAATATAACATTGCTGTTTCCCTACTTTTTATAGTAGGGTGTTCAGATGCAGCAAAATTTGGTGAAGCACATTAATCCTGTTCTTTGGGGGATAAAAACTAAGTAATACTAGGAAAACTGTATGTCATTTTGTCAGCAAAGTGGTATAGCAGGCATTGTATTCTAGTGTCAGCAGGGTTTTCAGTGTGTTTGCCTAGTAACAACCTTGCTTTCAAATATAAGACCCAGAGAATTAAATTAATGATGAACAATTTCCATAGGAGCTAGTTATTAATTTTGAGCAAAAATGTTGCATTTTGATATACTCTGCTTTGTGTCCTGGTACACAAATGACTTTGGATACTACTGTAGTACTTTATGAGGCATGTTTCCCAATGAGAATCCTAGAATACTGAATTAGTATATTCTCAAGAAACAAAACCACCCTCTTGGGAATTTCAACAAACAGTAGAAGATTTCAATTTTGGCCCTAAAGTGGTTAAATTAAAAAACTGCTAACCAAAAATGCATTTTTACTTCACTCCCCTGAAGCCTTAGAACTATGCTTAATTTTATCCTAAAGAAAACTCTTACAGAAAATGAGATCAGTTACACATGGAATCCAGGGCATACTTTGCAGAGTTGAGGCCACGCTTGTTGACAAGTGTGCAAGGCATTAATTATTTTTATTTCACAGGTGCATTTTACAGAGAAAATCCTGTTTTATCTTTTTATTTGCTCTCAAGTCAATTATGCTTAATAATTTATTACTTTGGCAACAGAGATAGATAGCTGTGTTGATGGCTTTAAGCAAAATGCAGTAAAATCACTTTTATAGGAATGTAGCAAGTTGCTATAAAAGTAAAGCAAGCTATAGGAGCAAAATTTGATAGAGTTGTCAGGTAACATATAAAAATCATGGTATTGGTACTGTTTGAAAGAAAAAATAATATTTCAAAACTTACTGTTAGTTGTATATCAGGTCTCTTATCCAGAAGAACCATGCCCTCACTAGGTAAGCCAAAAGATTTCACTTGGTAACTTAGGAAGCCACCATATGAAGAAAGCTGTAACAAAATACACAAGACCAGAGACACTTTACTGCATGATTGCTTGGTATTAATATAACCTTGTATTCAAGTTTACGCCATCTTCCAGTACTGTAAATGATACATTTACACTATTCCTTAGGCAAGATATGAAAATAGGGGTTGCTTGGAAGAAGTTACTTCTTGTTTTGTTTATTTTTGTGTATCTGACATAACTTTTTGAGCAGTACTGTTATCTGGAAGGTTATCTGCATCAGTTTGGGGTTTTTTTCATACCTTGGACCACACCACCTGTATCATGGAGAAATCACATATTCACACAAATGTTGTTCTTCCCCTGATCCTACAGAACAGATTTGGCTCATCAAAGGAAGATGTCAGATTGACAACAGGAGTGGTAGTGAACCCCATGAAAAGCCATGGATAAAAAGGGTAAGTCAGACTAAACATGTTAGAGGTGGCTTTTATAGGCCACCATTCTCAAGACTTACTACAAACATGAATCTAATCAGGAAATCTTTGCTCCACTTTCTGCAGAATGGAACTTCTACTCATATCAGCTGTTACTAGCTCTGTCGTTGTAAACAGACTGTTGCTGTAGGTTGAGCTGAAACCACACTTCTGGCTCAATTACAGGTGACCACAGGCAGCCCCAAGCCCAACCGAATACATACGCTGCTGCCCAGAACAAAGACTGAGTTAAGTATGTTTGAATCATCTGACAAACAGCTTCCATGGGTTGTGTATGAGTGACTCAGTTCAAAACATATCGAGAGAAATGGAAGCTCCAGGCACAGCTTAGGAGCCTAGAAAGGTTTGTGGGTATTAGGTGAAATCAGGTGTTTTGCAACAGATACATTACTTTGTTTTGCACCCCTTGCTGTTTTGCCCTTTATAGCTTATGCTTGGTTTTGACATGAGAGGAAGAACTGCTTTGTCCGGTTCTGGTGTTCTGCAGGTAAGCACCAGCCTTTGACCTACCCCTTTCCATATACTTTGATGAATTATAAACGAAACACAGGCATCTCAGTACTAAATATGTTCTTTGGGTCACAGGGCAATAATTAATCCTACTACCTTCAGCCAATTGCATTTTCAAAAGCATCATTTGGAATGTTGGCTATATTTTGCCAACACAATGAAAACAACAGCATATACTTTTTTTTTCCCAAAAATATAAGAAAAGTCAGATTAGAGCTAATTTCCTGTTTAACACACACTTCAGGACTGCATCATATGAAAGGCTGTTGTATTACTGCTTTTTTATTTATTTCTTTAAATGGGAAAATAATTGCATTATAAACTTCCTTCTATATTCTATATGCAGAGTATTTCTAGCATTAAATGTTGTCTGTTAAATAGAATGTTAAAATAGAAAAGAGCAGAATATGGGGATGATGTGATCTGAATTTGTCAGTGACTGTTAGATTCTGCACTGCTACAGATTATACATTTGAATCCCTTTAAACTTTGTAAACAAAAGATAGAAAGAGGAAAGAAATTATACTCTGCTTAATATTAATGTTCCAGTGGAACTAATTAAAAGGTTTAAGATAATGGAAAACAATATTTATACCCTCATCACAGGATCTGCACTGATCTTGTTCACATTTTCTGAAAGAGGTGCGATCACTAGAAGTAGACCAAAACCTGACATTGCAGAATACAATAATAATGTGACTAATTGGTAAATAAATGAGCTTGTAAAACTAGCAGCAAGATAGCATTTGGGCTGGAGGGGATGCTTTCACTACTGCAGTATTGCCTGTGCTAAAATATACACTTACACACAGCGTACAGTAAGAGCAGGAACAAAACCAGAACTATTTTATTTACAGTGTTGTCACTGTATATAAAAGCAAGTCATGGCATGCCTAGTTAGATACTGTGACATGCAACATAAAACTAACAGCAATGTTCTTAATAGCTGTGATTGAAAAGGGTTATTGCCTGCTTTGTATCTTGTTATGGGAACAACAGAATACTTTTGGTCTAACACTGTAGTAGATAACATACGCTTTAATGTGAAATTTCTTTAAAAAGTAGTTTGCAGACATTGAAACAACAACAACAACATCTATTACATTAACAAAAAGCACCCTAACTAAACATGCTGTGCAACTGAAAGATGTACCTCTGAGGGTGGGAGAGCAGGATGAAAACTACTGCTCTAGTCTTTAAAATGAGGACTAAGAGGAACTACAAAAATTGTACCATCTTTGATGCTGTGGTGTCTACCCCTTTTGTGTTCAGCTGTGTGGCAGTAGGATTGCATCTGAAAAGCCTGTGTGTCCTACAACTGCCTAGCTACTATGGACACCGTCAGAGTTCCAACCAGAGAGAACCTGGCACTCTGGGCCTGCAAGCCCCTGCTATCAAAGTCTCCCTCAATCAGTGTAATCCCCAGTCTGAAATGCCTATAGGTATTAACTGTGAGCAAAATGCTCCTATGCATGAGTAGAAAGAGGAACAAGCAGTTCCAAGAGCAAAAAGGTTAGAAAACCAGGTGGTGGTCTTCCCAAGTGACATATCAAAAGCAAAAGACTGGGGCTTTTGCATACACTGAGCACATAATCACATTTATTCTTTTGGAAATCTGCCCAGGATGTACTTTAGGGAGTGTAAAGGATACTTGGGCACATTGGTAAGCTGTATATGTTCTGCGCTTCAGAAAAGCAACTGAAGGTACAAGCTCTCTGAACCATAGCTCCTGAACATTCTGTTCACATAAAGACCAGCACCAAGCAAGATGATTAATTCTACACTACTGGTTAAAATTTTAACTTTGTATTCAGAAGTAAAGTGAAGTGTTGTGATTCCTGGCATGACAGTTAGGAGAGAGAAGAATCTCTTGAGGGAAGAGAGAGAAACGTATCTAAGAAAAACAGTGAGATTCTTTATCAATGATGTTAGAAAAGATGAATATATGTTATAAAACCAGGTAAGTCAGGTGTCATTTACCTTCTCTCCCAGGTAAGATGGTGGTGCTTTCCAGTACAAACTATGCACTGAAGCAGGCAATTCTTGAACATCAGCCACTACACTATTACTGACTGGATTGAAAGTGACTGGAATGTCAATGTTTTCATCCATTGCCTCCAAGCTCCAGTTCTTCATGTCCACAAACTAACAAAAATACATAAGGGAAATAAAAGCTTGTTTCACCCTTTATTAAACTTTACCAGCACCAAGTAGTGAGGAAAAATTGTTTAACCTCTATAATTTCCTTAGCATGAAATTCAACCCCGCCAGAGTCAGCCTGAAGTCTTTGAGCAGCAGATGTTGCAAAGAACTCAAAAGACATAGGAAGTGGGACAGATGTGCCAAAGCTACTTGGGATGCAGACCTTTGGCCTGTCACCTCTAGAATCTGTCAAACATTTCTTAGGTTTCAAAATGCCTCTATGATATACACATGTAAAATGACACATGCTTTTCAAAGCATCTTGAAGGATAAATGTAGGAGAATGGTAGCAAAGAAAAAAACTATTGGATACACCTTGGTTCTACGACGATTTGTGCTGTGACAGTTGCTGGTTGCTCCAAAACAAAAGCAAGAGGTGCATCCCCTGGGATTAGAAGGGTCCAGATAAAAGGATCCTGGCCGGCAAGTATCACATTTTGCACCTTCAACATTCTCCTGTTAAGGCATAATTGAAAGAAATCTCAGGACTTTCATTTTTGTTTTGGTGAGGGCCCCAAAACCTCCTGCACATAAACCAAAATTTCTGAAAGAATACTTATTTAAATACAAGGAAACATGAATGAAAATGTGTCATTTTCTTGAATACACCATGCTCCAAATGCAAATAAAACTGACTTCTTGAAGACTATCTTAGGAGCTTTCCAGTTTATAAAGTGAACCACTGAGTAATAAATATTAGTCAGAGACAGCTGGTAACTTCCCTGCCAAAAACCTCCTGCTGGCTTTTCCAAACCTACAATATAGAAGGTCACTTGTGCAAGTTCACACTTATCACATTTAATTATGCAGATCAGAACAAAAGAAGATTTCCTGCACATAATGATGTGGTGAAATGTCAACTGACATAATATGGCTAAAAAAAGCATGGGACCTGGTTAACATCCAAAAGCAGAGATGCAGATGCATAAAGCAGATTTGTGCAGGGTACAGATTGCTTCAGTGAAGCAATGGACATCTACTCTGCAGCTCTGTAACATCCTGCAAGGCCTAAGACCACCCGTTGAACTGACAGATATTGAACTCATTAAAAATGGCATTTATCTGCTACCATGATAATCTGCATATACTGCAAGTTGTGGTAATTTTGTACAGCTCCATTTATTTTTTACTGGAAACTTAACAATAAATTCACTTCATTCACCCCATTAAATACAAAATAGTCACTGATGTGCAAATGACGCTTGAGAATACAGGAGTAATATGATTGATCTGACCTTGCAGAGACAAATTCCTGTCTGGGCATCACAAACGTCTGGTTCTGTTCCATCTCTGTTACAATTACATGGCACACAGTTCGGGAAACCGTAAGTTCCAGGAGCACACCGATCACACTGCTGTCCTTTTATTCCTGGTTTGCACCTTCATCAGCAAACAAACACAGAGGAGGGAGTCAACAGGGGAGGCAGGAACAGAGCAAGTGTGGGAAGACTAAAACAAAAGGCAGGTGCATCTTTGAAGCAATCACATGACTGTGACACAACTTTATGATTTGCACAGCAAAACAGCAGCAGGTTAGTACTGTTCTCAGATTTGAATAGTGAGACTTTTCAAATGGTCGCGGAACTGATTAGGAATTGATTTGATCTTGAAGGCTATAAATGTTCACAATAGAATTAGACTTCTGAGCTATTCAGTGCTTGCAGTGCAGAACTACTCTCTATACATCAAGGTGTGAAATATGGATGTTCAACATGGATAAGCAGAACTGGAAGAAGATTTATAGCTGGAGGATGTGGCTGGGCATTACTCAAGGCACTCACCTGCTAAAAAAAGGTGGATAATCCCAGGTATATGAAAATTTATGGGGGCTTCAACCTGCCACAAGGCTTAAGTTACTTTACAACAGTTCACAAAGGATAAAATCTAATTTGCTCACAGTGGACGCTGAATATCTTGTTTAGGTGAATATATTTGTTTAGGTGAAGTACAGCAGATGTTAAAACCAACACAAAGCTATGAACAGGGCTTGAGATAAGAGAGAAGATCTTCCTGTGGCAGCAGCTACTTCAACCTACCTTTACAACAAACTTGCACAGTCTGATAAAACTAGTGAAGGTAGGTCCCTCTTCCTACTGTCTATGCTGGTAAACTGTCTGTATTAGCCCCAGGAAACCAGGTTTCAAGACAGTAAGGATCCATTATTAACATATGCCACCACCACCTTCCACATCTTCACATTTTAATTGTGATAAGATAGGTTTTAAAAGTGTCAGCAAGTTCGAGAAGTCTCCTTTGGCTCTCAGCACCAAATTCATACGTGCACTAACACTGTGAATTTAATGGAAATAAAGAGTTAAAATATGAGGCCAAGGTAGACTGCACTTGAGTAATGGCTTTCATACATTACACAAATTCACTAAACAATGGGTGAGGTTTCTCTAAGTCTCTGTGAATACATTACCCCCAAACACAGATAACTGGAGCTGGATGGGGACTTCAAACTTCATGTAATTCACAGAAGGGAAAGTATTAATCAGAATGTAGTAGTTAGAAATATCTTTCAGCAATCAGTCCTAAAGTACTTGCTTAATGCCAAACTTTGCTGTCGCTTCTTTGATATTTCCAATTAGGCTGCAGGTGAAAAGTATCACCATTATAATAATCCAATACAGCTTTTCACTGAAATGGAAAAATGTGACTATTTCTGCAAAAATTATCCTCAATTTTACTTGAATAGAAATGTGTTAAGACCTTTCAATAAAGTCATTTGATTGAACAATTTATTGATTTATTTTTGCATAGTATTTATTTTGATTTTTATCTTCTATTCTATGAGGAAAATTAAAGCAGAAACTAATCAGATTGAGAGTGCACCAGGAGACACAGAATATGGTACACTTTAATCCTGAAGCCCAACTTCTAAACATGAAAACAGAAATCTGTTTTGCTCTCAGGATATGGCCAATATCTGCTTCATATGAAAAGGACAGACTTAGGAAAAAAACTTAAATTCGGGAAGTAATATGATCATACTCTGAAAATTAATGTTCTCTATCATATGTCTCTATATAATACATTCTCTATGATATTATTGGCTTAATGGCAGAGCAGGAAGGACAAATTGCTCTTTGTTAGGAGCGTAACGTAGCAGAACCAATGAAACTGAAGTACTCCTGGCCTTGCAAAACCTCCTTGCTATCAAGTATTTGTACTTGCTATTCAAGGACTCAATCTCACTGAGGAAATAAAGGAAATGTTCAACTATACTAATATGACAGCATTTGAATTTAAGATTATTTCCTATGGTTGTGGCGGTATGCTATACCTATTAGAAGATGCTGAGTTACCAAAAAATAATCATATGTCATACAGAAAGTGTAATTTTAAGGGGAATTATCACCTATGACTCCAACTGAACCATATTTTCCATACACACCGCACCTATCATCAAAGTTTCTCAAAATTTGTTACAAACATTCAAGCTTTACAGTGCTTAAAAACATCATTAGACTTAAACCCAGATGTCAGACCGTGGAAGCTGAACTGCAAAATTTTAAGAATTTGGGAAATAACGTATACCATTACAAGTGGCGTATGTGCCCAGAAGTCATGAGCTCTGATCTGAGGTCTGCTACTGACATTGAATAAGTCATATGAGCTGGGCAGAGACTTGATGACTTCCTGTGAGTGACATGGCATGTCACTGACAAAGAGAATGGAAGTCCAGGAACCCCAAATACCACCATTAGATACCTGCAAAACTAAGTTTCCACTAAAACATTGCAGATATCCTTGAAACAGGACTCCCCATTATTGCTAAGCACTGCTTAAATCCCTATTATCAAGGTTTCCCACATCCCGTCAAAATACCTGAAAAGGGCAGTAAAGCAAACCACTCAAGCCCTGTTTATGACACACATAACCTAAACTTACGTGCACTGCCCGTTGTTTTTTTCACATTCTGGGCTTGCCACATTAACAATTCCTCTTTCTGAACAGTTGCAGCTCTCGCAGCCAGCAAGAGGGTGGTAGCTGAAGTAATTTTTCTTGCACTCTTCACATTTTGGTTTCACAGTTCGTGGAGGGCAAATGCATTTACCAGTCATGTCATCACAAAGACGCTGCCCGCAGTTGCATACTAGGTCAGAGAAAATGTTCTACAAATCAATCACATCTCAACTTAAAATGATCAACTTTTACTGAACTTAGAAACGAAACAAACACACACAAGCTTTATGTCTAAAGGACATAATTGTTTTCTCTCTCTATTTTTAAGTTCAGGGTCATGGAAACCAACTGTAACAGTAGTTTCAAAGATTAACTTTAGTGCCTGGCTCTCTTCCACAGATTGGTTGCTTAACTTCACCACAGACATTATTAATGAGTTCCCCAAACTGCCAAGGATTAAATGACAAATAGTTCTGGTGTTAAGGGCACCACTTTTACAAGGCAACATTTATAAACATCAAGTGTAACATCTGGGAAGGCAGCTGAGGACTGACCTATAAATCTGTTAATGTTCATAAAAATGACATCAGAATATGAGGAATTAGGAATGCCATGCCACTGATTATCTGTGGAAAACAGATACGGTGTAAACTGTACTACAACAGGAATAGCTTGGAAATGATTTAGCAGTCAGTGCAGAAAAATCCATTTGACTGAGAGTGACAATATAGATTTTAACCAGTTTAACTGTAACCCTGTACACCTGATCAAACAACACATGTGAATGCACGGTCCGTCATGAACTATGTGTGCTTTAAGGGAATGGGATTACTTCTGCCTCAAACTGAAAGCTATGCTATGCTAAATCTAAGATTGGCTCAACCAGCCTCTCATAGAATCAAGCCCTACAAAGAAAAGTGACATACTATGCAGTAAAATCAGAGAATTATATAAATCAGAGAATTGGGTCAGGTGCTGAATAAGCCCGAGCATGTACTTACACTTGCAGAAAGGAAATCCATAGTAGCCAGTCTGGCATCGGCTGCACTGCCGACCGATGACATTAGGTCTGCAAATACACTGTCCTCCCAGGGGGCTGCAAGTAGGGCTCACAGCACCTGTGCTATGGCAATTACATGGCAGGGCTCCATTGTTGTAGAAAGCCACTAGTGATCTCACAGAGTCCTTACAGAAGGCCGGTGATCCTTCTGGGCTATTTAAAATTTAAATATAAATCATGTAAGTACTGGCTCTTGGGAATTGTTATGAGGGTGCTCTGCAGTGGTTCATAAATTAGGGTCACGTATTCAAACAGTTCTTTGACATAAGAATGGCATCAGTACACATGCAAGAGTATACTTATTAAATTAGTGGTGAATGGTTTTGAACATGCAGGTAAGAGATTTTTTTTCAAAGAAAGTGCATATTAGTCATATAATTAGTTCAGACATGCCAAGCAAAATACTGAATACCAAAGATGGAAATACCAAAGAGAGAAAGATGACATAGACCTTCCTCTTTTGTACCGTGAGCAATAAAGCCCTACCTTTACATTTCATTTGCAATAGAAAGTCATGGAAAAATGACTCATGGAAATTTAGTGGGCCAGCATAAGCCATGAATAGCATTTTAATGTAGCACAATGGTGGGGATTTTATACGTATGTCTTTGATACAGAGTAAAAGTAGTATTAATTCCCAGCTTGTTGTCAATGTTCAGGTTTTTAGAAAGCGATGCTTACTCAATATAAAAACTGTTTCCTCCACATTGGTTGATAAAATCAAATGACTTGTCCACTGTCTTTTTGTCAAGAATTTTGTAACTGTAGGTGTCTGCTGGAACAACTAAGACTTTTTCCTTAAAACAAAGAAAGCTAAATTGTACATTTCTGAGGAAAGCAAAAGACAGAATCTAAGGCATTTGTACATTTAAATGTTGCTTCATTATGCATTCCGGATTTTCTCAAAACCCGTAACATTTTAACTGAAGAAAAAGTAGGAATACATGCTGATCTTCCCCCCAGAGTTGTGATGCTATAAGCAGTGTAAAATAAAACCAGTGTATAGTATCTTAAAATTTTAAAGTCAAACAGAAACAGTGCACAAAATCCTAAAAATCTGGAACACACCATTAAAAAAATTCTTTTTTTGGCTTTCATCTTTGCATCTATCTCTAAACGAATGGTGAAACCGAGAACAACATTTCCAATTACATTTATGTAATACGCATACCAGAACCAGCATTCTTCCATCAGGTATCATCACTGTAACAGAGATCTCAGGTTCAGAAATGTCAAGCTCAATCTGGTTTTCCACAATCACCTTATCGCGACAGCCAGAGGTATGAGGGCAGAAGGAAGCATTGAAGGAACCTAGAAACAAAAAACATACTGGATTTGTGAAGCAAGGTTTTGGTAGTGGGGGTAGCTACGGGGGTGGCTTGTGTGAGAAGCTGCTAGAAGCTTCTGCTGTGTCCATTGGAGCCAGCCAGCTCCAAGACAAACCCACTGGCGAAGGCCCATCAGCAATGGTAGTAGCATCTTTAGGATAAAGTATTTAAGAAGGGGGAAAATGTTGCTTGTTCAGCAGCAACTGCAGCTGAAGAGAGGAGTGAGAATCTATGACAGAAACATCCCTGCAGACACCAAGCTCAGTGAGGAAGGAGGGCAGGAGGTGCTCCAGGCGCTGGAGCAGAGATTCCCTTGCATCCCGTGGTGCAGACCATGGTAAGGCAGGCTGTCCTGCAGGCTGTCCATGTGGGAAGGACCCCACACGGGGCAGGGGGATGCCCGAAGGAGCCTGTGACCCCATCGGAAGCCTGCACTGGAGGCCCTGGGGCCCCATAGAGAGAGGAGCCCATGCTGGAGCAGGTTTGCTGGCAGGACTGGTGACCCCATGGAAGGGACCAAAGCTGGAGCAGTCTCTTCCTGAAGGACTGAACCCTGTGGGAGGGACCCACACTGGTGCAGGTCATGAAGAACCACAGCCGTGGGAAGGACTCGCAATGGAGAAGTTCATGGAGGACTGTCTCCTGTGGAAGGGACCCCACGATGGAGCTGGGGAAGAGTGTGAGGAGGAAGGAGTGGCAGACAAAATGGCAGGTGAACCGGGCACAATCCCCATTCC
>NW_009909788.1:34818-53351 GCF_000696875.1 Nestor notabilis | reverse complement strand
AGGGGCCCCACGATGGAGCTGTGGAAGAGTGTGAGGAGGAAGGAGTGGCAGACAAAGTGTCAGATGAACTGGGCACAATCCCCATTCCCATCCCCCTGCGCTGCCCAGGGGGAGGAGGTAGAGAAAATCAGGAGTGAAGCTGAGCCCGGGAAGAAGGGAGGGGTGGTGGGAAGGTGTTTTAAGATTTTGGTTTATTTCGTATTACCCCACTCTAATTTGATTTTCAATAAATTAAACTTATTTCCCCAAGTCAAGTCAGTTTCACCCATGACAGGAATTGGTGAGTGATCTCTCCTTGGCCTTATGCTGTCCCACAGCCTTTTGTTATATCCTCTCTCCCCTGTCCAGCTGAGGAAGGAAGTGATAGAGTAGCTTTGGTGGGCACCTGACATCCAACCAGGGTCAACCCACCACAGCTCCATGTGCCAAAATGCTGAGAAAGGAAAGAGGTTAGATTAAATCCAGATGCTTACCTGACCACACACGTCCCACATCCACATGCACTTGCACAGAGAACACCGGGTGTGCTGGCTGATAAAAGTGTACCACAAATACATATCTGCCCACGCGGGGCACTCTGCCACTCAAGGTAATCTGGTTCTGCGGAAACAAGAACAGCTCTGATAGTATATTTGTTTCAATAAATATTCCTGGGTTTGTGAGGTGTGCTCTGTGCCACCTACTTGCAATGAAAGAGGGGAGGCTTAGCATCTCTCAGCAAGTTAAATGTCTTCAAAGAATATGGCATTACGACTGCATGCTGCTATCTGTTTGCATGCCAAGCACATCTAATGCTCTTCTGCAGTCTGTGAAACTACTGCGTAGTTCAGAAAGAAGCTGGAGTTTTTGTTTCTGTGTATTGTCTTCGTGACGTACTCAGTCTGCTACATTTTGGTCATATCACATCATTCAGTTTTGATTCTCTTAAGGTTTTTCATCTACTTGACCTTACAAAGAACATACTTCGTGACATAGGAAATGAAGTTTTCAAAATATGAGATACCTGTAATGGTGTCAAGGTGACTCCATTAACTGAGCCAGAAGGTAAAGGGACACTCAGTGGATCGTAGAGTATATTTCTCTGTACTTCAGAAATATTCCTATCCTTGAATACATCCAAAACCAAAGCTGGTGGTGGAGTTTCATACACTGAGGGTATGCATGTTGCACTAAACACAGAACATAGTCATTACTCTAGGGCCCAGAAAAATTTCTTAAGCATCATAAAAGGAAAAGCAGTCGACATATTAGACTGTATTACAATTAATAATGCAATTATCAACCCCTGTTACTCTTTAGATTCTATGTAAACAATCAGAAAGTAAATGAAAACACAAGGTATGGATTTAACTCACAAAAATGAAAATATACGTTGACTGATTTTATTCACTCAGAATTTCCATAACCTGAAGAGTTTCAGTGGAAAGAGTTTGCTAAGGAAGATGAAAACTAAGAGAACTAAAAGTGCTAAAAAAACCAAATAAATTTCAGTTGATCCAGTTAGTTACATTCACCAGAATTTGTACTAACACCAAATTCTCAGTTCTACAAATATTTACATAGGTGTATCCTTTAAACATACAAGTTTCCCCACTGAAGTCAACGGGACTACTTAAGTACTTAGAAGTTAATATACCCTCAAATATTTGTACAATTAGAGCCAAAATAAATAATGATGCTCCTTGAAAGCATTCTTATTCATTCACTGCTGTGTTTAACTATTTCTTCCTTGGTCTATTTGATTCTGAAGAACTTGACTGAGAGAAGTATTTTCCAAGACTTCAGGGGAAAACATTTTTGGGGGTTTCCTGCTAGTATTTGTTCATTTCTCATAAGTACTCAACAGGCAATGATTAATCTTTGCCCAGAACTGGAATGGCAGGTATATTTCAAGGCCAGGACTGAGACGTATTTGCCAGGCCTGTGTGGGAAATCACATGCGATATCTGCTTATAACACTGTTAAACTGAGCCGAGATGCTGCATCTTTCAACTTGGTGAGCACAAAACATTTTCAGGCTTTCAGGAAAGCAAAAATGTGACAATCAGCACAATGATCCTAATAACAAAACATAAACATAGAGTTTATGTTGCAAACTATGCAAGTATACAAAAAGAGTAAAAAAACCAAATAAACACAACCCACAACACAAAACCAAAGTAAAATGTAAAAATTATTACATTTGCTTTATTTTAAATCCTGGTTTTCACCCAGCCTTTCCCCCATTTTACTCATAATATAAATGCCCAGGAACGAAAAATACCTTTGGTGCAAGGACAAGTATCTTCAGTCTTATAAAGCTGCCCTCAGTTGTAAAGCTCCAAGCATGAGAATTAAATTGCAATTCAATGCTATGCATGCTTGGAAGCCAAGTACAGTCACATGCTTTTATCCAATTTACTACCCAGATTTTTCTGCTTTCTATTTCAATTCAACCATTATATTAGAAGCTACTGTCTGGAAAACTATTAGACCTAGTCACCAACTCTTTCTGCCTCTGAAGTCCCGCAAACAACAGTTACTTTTACTTTGATGCCATTCCCATTGCCAGATCAGTAGGAAGAAAGCCTTAGGAGCAGTATCACGAGGGACATCCTTTAGAGTGCAACAGGAAATGAAATATGGGTCTCCCTAATCTGGAAGCTGCAGTGATAATTCCTTTCTGGTCCAAAGTACAATATACTTGGAGGGGTGAAGAGCTTCAACAGGACAGACCAAGTGCTCTGCAGAACCCAAACCTGTCTTCAGATCTTGGCAGCAGGAGAAGAGCCATCAGCCTGTGTCAACCAAGCTGCAGATTAACATTGTAATTATGGGTCCTATACAAGTATAATGGAGGAGAAGGATCACTTGGCATTGCTGTACTGGGTGAACACTGAGGGTACACTGTGGGAGGCAATGGAAACTATTTGATTATTGCCAAAGAGAAGTAACTGCTTGGCTGGAGAAGAAAGAGTTAAAGAAGAAACAAAGTACAATCAAGCACAGCAACCCAGCTGGCTGAAGAGGAGAGAGCATAAGATACCAAGACACCTGGCTGAGGAGGAGAGAGCATAAAGATAAGAGACTGGCTACTCTGGGACTGGCTGTGAGAAAGCAAGCAGTGTTAAAAAACAAACTATAAGTCAGGAACTAAACATGATAGGCTACAAATAGAATGGTATAAAAGCTAGAGCAATAGGCTAAAAATAACTGTTGTTAGAATGGTATAAATAGTTAGAACAGTAGGTAATAAAGCGATTCACTGCATGAAGATGCTCTGGGTCCGTGCCTTCATCCCCTCAGTACACCTACCACACAGGCCCCAAAATGAGATGGACAAGGGAATGGTTGTTTCTGAAGTGGGGTTTACATGTTGAGTAGCTTGATGCTGCCAAGTTGAGCTGGTGGATTTATGCCTGAAAGGGTAGTCACATCCCCTACCTATTGACAAATTAAAGCCATTTTGGAGCAGCTGGAGCGCCAATGTGCAGAATGAAACTCCAGACAGAGTAAGCATTTCAGGCCACCAACGTAGCAATGTTTCTCCAGCTTGGACACGTATCATACTGAGCAGTATATAAAAGATGTGATTTCTAAGGCATCAGCACTGAGTAGTTCAGATGGGCCAGGGAGAGTCTATTATTAACCAAATGCTGCACAAAGTAGATTAATACTAACACTTCAGCATTTTTACAAGTCGTACATTGCAGAAGTAGCCTACATATCACTTCTGAGTCACCGCGCAAAGAATAATTCAAAAGAATTAAAGTTCCATTCAGTCTGCCTTTCAAGGTCATCTTCAGAAAATACAAAGGATAAAACCAAGCAAGCTACCTTCCATCACGGGTACTCCTGTAAGCAGCTATGCACTGTACTTTAGGAGCCACATATTCTGGAGAAAATTCTTCAGCCGATACAATGCAAACTTTGTGCTGAAAAATAAGGACAAAGCACAATTAAAAAATAATGTAATAAATAAATAACAGGGCCAGGACTGAACGGGAATGCTAAAGTCTAATTTTAGCATGGGGAAACCTGAGCCCAGAGCCATGTTCTGTCATGGACTTCCCATAAGATTTTGAATCCTTCTACCTGCCTGCACCTGAATGCCTCAGTGTTGAATAGCATTTTTCTGTCCTTCTCAGCGAAATGTTAGCTGTTCAGAAGTTAAGTAAATTAAAATCTAAGTATGTGTATGGCAATGGGAATGACAGAAGACCAGCTTGCAGTGTCAGAAGCTAGGCAAGATGTACAGAGATGGGAGGGAAAAGCCTTCATCCGTGTTAGAGGTTTTTGGACCCTGGGGCAATTCCTAGACCTTCTGAAATGCAGACATGAACAATTGTTCACTCAAAGGCCGTAGAAGTGAGCTACAGTGACACTAGGATTTCTCCCAGTAGATTGAGAAATCATATTAAAAGCCAGTGAGACTTCATATGATTTTTTTAAAAACCTAAAAGTAGACATGTGCAAACGGAGCTGTAGAAGTCCAGCTGTAGTCATGGTGGTAAGGACTTAAGGGAAGGCTTGTGGGTAGACACAAAGTTTGCACTAATAAAATGTATTACCTGCATGTACAAAATACCGAAGCGTGGGTTATAAAACATGAGCATGAACTACTTGAAAGGATAAAAATGCCTGATAAGCAGTAAGACAACTAGCACCATGTATTAATATAAATAAAAATTGCACAGGGAGAATTCATTAACATGCAAAGTGATTCAGTTTAGAAGCAGGTCCTAAGGGAGCTCAGCTTGTGTTTTAGCAGTAGCAAGTAGGGACTAGAAATCCTTCTTAAACTAGAAGGCAGAGTGCTAAAAGTCCCTTTTCCTTGGCAGCAAATGTTGTGCCTGTCCTGCATCTAATGACCCACAGGGCTCCAATCCACAGATTCAGGGCAACGGAAGGCTCTGAATCTTTGAACTGTACCTCATGAGAAGCTAAAAAGTGTGAAACATGGTCTAGTTTTAGACAGCTGGTATGACAGTGTGAGATAAGGGCTTATTAAGCTGTAAGAAAGACCCTCTCTTGAAAACTAATCTCTAGAACCCCACTTTACCCTTTATTTAGTCCAGATTTATGAACTCCAGCACTAAGGCTGGCTCCCCCTTGCATCTCTGGTCTACAGAGGGTCACACACAAAAGTCTTTAGTTCCAAAGTTGCTGCCATTGGCTCTGTGTTTATTGTCTATACACCTGAAGTCCTTCTTTTCCCCAGAAGACTTCCCACTAGAGACTTCCACATGTGGTGATACAGACTAATAATATCATCTTTTGGATATGGATCTTGTTAGCATAGCAATCGCTGCAGGCAGCTAACATACAATCTAAATGGTATTTGTTCACACTGACCACTGCCTCATGAAATGAAGAAAGCATGTTATCAGTTATTAATACTAATAGCTCCATGAAACTCGTCTATGTTTACAGTTGTGTTTCAACTCAGGTTTTAACCATCTGGGTAACTCACCTTTTTAAAATGGAAAACAGAAACAACATAGAAGAAAATTCAGTGTCCCAAAAAATGTATTCCTGGTGTGGCCAAAAGAGGTCAGTGAAGGCTTTTCATTCAAAGTATTTAAAAGTTACATGACTAATGAATGAATTTATTACCTGAAATGAATCTATTTATTATCTGAATTTTGCAAGAGACCCAGGAAACTCCTACATGGGTTTTGAGGATTTAAAAGAAATGAAAGAAAAAATTATGAAGTATAAAAGCTTCCAGAAGATTTTTCATTTAAAGTGTACGTGTAAAAGAGAGAGGGGAACTTAAATAAAACATGAGAGAGCTGGAAAAACCCTTGCCAAGAAAGGCAAATTTCTGTTTATCTTTGGAACTCAGCAAGTTTGCTTCAATACAAAGAAACATCTTCAAGCATCTAATATACATCATTTCACACATTACTGCACAGCATGTGAACATAGGGAGAGAAATATATCTCTTAACCCTCAGGGAATACTTTGCACTCAGGGAACAAGTATTACAAAAGGGATAAGAAAACGGAAACTTACCAGAAGAAAATTAATTGATGATGCCTTAAGATGTATCTTTGTGTCTGCTAGTAGGTCATAGGCTGCAATACGATTGTTGTCGTCAACTACAACGCTGCGACAAAGGAAACTGAGACAGAAAGCAGGATTAAAAATGAGCCTGTGGATTTGCCATGTTGTTTAGGCTATTGCCTAGCTCAGCTGCCTAGCTTTTGGCTAGCCTCACCAGTGCTGCCTAGCCGTTCTGCTCCATCATGAGTAACAGCTATCTTTGTCAGTATCCTCGCTGGTGAGATGAAGGATATACCACGTACAAGACACTGCTTGTCCTTTTGTGGGCTGACCTATTCAGAACCCAAACATCCAGACCTCAGCTCAGATATCTATTTGAGCTACTGCTTTAAGTAGGATGTGAACAGACAGATACACATGCATGCTATCTGTGTAACATGATGTGTAACTAATATTCTGCAACTGGGCTGTGCTCCTTGGAGTGCCAGCACACACCAGCTGCTGTTTTCCACTATGGCCACGTGCCATTTATGATGTGGATCACCACACAATGGCAACTGTCCAAGTCTTGATTTTAGGAAGCTATTCTGGACACAGAGATACTCATCAATACAAAAAAAAAGTAGGTTTGCCTCTTACTGACTACCTTCAACTGGCTGCGCTTCTTTGGTAAGGACAAATACATACTAAGAGGAAGAGTCTTACTGAAGCCGTCGAACTCTGTCTTGTTCAGGGAGAATGATCCCTGCAACTTTCCAAAAGTAGCAACAGTTCCCTTTTGCTAAAGAGAAGTCACATAAGGATCTAATTTCTTCCTTCTGCATTTCTGCTAAAGCTAGGCCAGCCAGCATGCCATGGGTTTTCTTTTCAGCTGCAACCACCATACAACCACTCCTCTATTTCTCCTCTATTAACCAGAGAAGGTGGAAATTTCACTCTCATTTGGAGCACAGCTCAAAAACAAGGTCAGCTCAGGGCTAAGGACATTTATGACCAAAGAAATACAGGTCTCTTATTTGTGATTTGCTGGAAGCTTGCAATATTTTATTCTCTTTTGCTGTTTTATTGGGATAACTAATAGAGCTGTAAGAAGGCCTGGAACAATATATTCCTAGTTCTACAAGTTAATCTTATCTGCATGTACCTCACTATGTCATTTGATTTATTTTTGAACAGAAGAGACTTGTAGCTTCCTGCTCTAGAAAAGATGACACAGCAACTTACTTGCAATGCTTACATTAGCTTCATGCAGAATGGTCGCAGCAGAGATTTACTGCATTGCTGCATTGAAGCAGCAAGGGCTTTACTTGTATTTTCATCAGCAAGCTCTTAGTGTATCATATGAACAAACAAGAATGTTCAAAATTAGCCCATAAAATATGCTGAAGGGGTGTGGGGAAATGCCAATAAAATGGAAGATTTACAGCAAGTCATTTGGGGCTCAAAGTGTTATATAACAGGCTAAAAATAAGAGCCTTCCCCAGCAACAACCTCACAAGGTCATCACTCATAGCTCTGCTCTGCACCACAAACATGCTGATGAAAATGATTTTTCTTACTGAGCAATTTCATCCTGAATGCAAACCTAAGACTAAGCCTCCAATCTGTCAAACACTTGGCTCACAGGAAAAACAGATGCATGTCTGTAGTCTCCTGGCACTGGGTAGCATCTCCCAAGGGCACAAACATCTGCAGGATCACAGTCCTAATTTGAATCGTAAGCTGAAATGCTCAGGTGTTAAAGACAATCTCGCTCAGGTCAGACAAAATCTCTTGTGCAGAAACATCTGCAGTAACCTCAAAATTCAACAAGAATAAAGAATCATACAGCTGAAGACCTTGCCTACAGCCTAACAGCCAGATGATGGCTACAGTCAGAATTTCAGAGACCCTTATACTTCTGCTTCAGCAGATCTTGTTAGAAGCAGTCGGAATGCTCTTGTAAAACTGGCTGCTACATTTTTTTATAGCCAAAGCCCTTGGACGCACTTTTAACTAAATAAAAACAGTGCGGGCATCTGCAGCCAACACTGATGCTTTTCCACCAGACTCAGAGAATAATAGTTTATAAGGGTTTATGAATGTACATAAAAAAATAACCCTTTTTATAGGAAAACATTTCATTGAACCAGTAGCAATATTTATTGAGCTGATTAGACAGAGAGAATTAAAAATCTGTTACAATACCCACAGAATCATGTAGTTGCTTTTAAATCAACCTATAATATTCAAACAATCTACATAGTAAAATAGATTCCAATATATAGAAAGTATAATTATATCCCAAATGCTTATTTAACCATTTACTGATTACTTCAGAAATTCTTACCTGTATTTACAACTATATATTCTCACTCTGCCTTCAGTGACAGGTCCAGGACTATGTATTGTTAACTCAGCAGTGTATAACTGATCATCTTCATTGGCATATTCAAAAATTAGAACGTAGCGACCAACTTGAGGAACATTTATGGTCATCTGTAAATTAACCTAGGTCAAGATCATTGAAAAAGAAAAAAGCTGTTAGATTTTTCACTCCCTTTCCTGCAGGAAACTCCCTTTTCCTGCCTTGTAAGCCAACTGGTCAGCATCAGCCCAGGGCCAGTCCTGTAATGTCTTAGTAAAAGACATCCAACAGAATGGAAGCAATGCTTATAAATATCAGTTTATCTTTAGTAACATAAAAATTGAGCCTACTTCTCCACTGAAAAATAAATTTCCACGAACACAATTCCTACTGCAGATCCCTTACAAAGAGTGAAAGCATTTTCTCCAGGCAACAGCCAATACCACATTCTGAAGCATCTTTCAGTTTACCTGCACAATTGGTTAACATGATATTTGATTCAAAATAGTTCAAAGCAGTTGCATCGAAAGTTCTGTGGTTACAGGAGTTTTTGCTGCAGTTGGCTATGTAATTATTTTCAAATTTAAACTTTTTTCCTCAATATTTCCTTAAGCTACGAACACTTAAACGTGTAATTACTTCTGTCAACAGCCCTCTTGACTTCATTGCAATCCTTCATAACAGTACGGCTTTGTACATGCATCAGTCATGAAGCACCAGTGCCTGTGGCATGTAAGTATTCTTTTTGCACTTGATATTTTTAAAAGCAATATCCACGCACAGTAATAGAGGGCATCATCACTTTACATGTAATTATCATGTAATTGATAAAACACCTCGTTTTTACCAAACGCAGTTCCAGTATAACTTTTCACAAAACATGTTTCTCTTTCAATAGAGCTACAGCAAAGGCGTAATTGCTTCTGCTTTTTTGTTTATTGAAGGAAATATTTTACATAAGTATAGCTAATTAAGGGGGGAAAAAAGATTAATTTATAGTGATGTATGTACGCCATTTCTGCTGACAAACCATTATGCCACTTCTGTTGCAATTAAAGTATTCTGAACAGGCCAGTATGCCTAGAGCGGAAGGATTTTTATTTAATTAACTGCTTGTGTCAGAGTGAAATGTCTACTCTGGTCACAGTTATAAATCTGCCTACATCGATCCGTTTACACAGTTCTGTATAAAATGAGAAACTTGGCACAGCATCTGTTTTAGGGATATGTTACGTATTTGCAAATCCTAAGCTGTAACCCACAAGTGTTTTGGTCCAGTCGGTTTGTAGTCAACAGTGCAGACGGGACTGCAATTAACCGCAGGAATCTGACCTCTCTTCCACTGATATGGGTCATCACTGGTTGATCAGGAGTTGGCTGCCGCACAGGTATTCTTCTGTATTCTCCTCCATGGCTGAAATACGCTGCCTCTGAACCAAGGACACAGGAAATTCTGCCCAATGGCAAATGCTGATAGAGCAAGCAGCTTACATAAAAACAAACAAACACAGGGTTGTTATTGTTTTCAAGTGCAGCAAGAAAACAATAAAATAATCTAAGGCACTGGTTTATTCTGTAACATATATACTGACTGCTCTGTTGAAGAATGTCCTGAATAGGTGCAAGGCTCTGTAACTTGTATCTGCAAGATGGATGCTTCATAGTAATCACTAGGTAACAGCACCATATAATCCTAAGAACAAAGAATACAAGAAATGCAAGATCATGCAGAAAATTAAAAAAGGAACATCCCTAGACTTTCGCAATGTAGCAATGAACGAAACCAACCACATAAATAATTTTTACAGAGTATATCCTCAAGACATGAAAGTTTTTTGTTGTTACATGGGCCAGTAACATCAGAATGTATCTATCTCCCTAACTCTATTTCTACCTTCATAGAGATGGGACGAAGGCAGCTGCCCTGTGAGCAGGGAAACTTCGAGGCCACTCTCCCATCATTTGTTGTACAAGGCAGTGCTCATGAAGCAGCCTCTCCACAGCCTGGTTACACACAGCTGACTGCATGCAGTTTTCAGACATGGGTGCAATCCACATGCACACAACTCAACCATGTGTGACTCCACAAGGGAGATTCATGTATCCCAGCTAACTTCATTAAAATATTCTATTTAATTATTAAGCTGTGCTTCAAAAGTTGGTGTATTTTTGTTCTGCTTTGCCTACTTAAATTAACATATTAGAGGGTTTTTTTATCAAAACTGTTAATGTGAGAACATGCTGGGCTAAGGTCACTAATAAATTCCTTTTTGAAGGTATTAGTAAAAAACCCAGACACAGTAAGTACTGTCACTTTCAGCAAGAAATATGTTTGCAAGCACTTTAGTAACATTTTACATGGTATTCCATAAATTTAACAGAGCCCCAGGCCTAAAGACTGAAGACACTTGGCTACTTGTTAACCCTATACATTATACATATAAATTTCAGTATGCTGTCTTTGTGATCATACGTGTTTAAGGATTTTCACAGACTATGACCTCAAACAATTTCTATTTTTATAGCAATTTCTCAGAACTGTTGTCAGAAAATTTTTCAGTTTTTCCGTGAGTGAAAGAAGAGTCATGATGGAAGGATAAAAACATTTAGAAAATAACCTACTAACTACTAACCATGCAGCCCATCTTATGATACTCTTCTGAAGAATCTTTGTCAAGAAACTAAGGCCTGGTCATCTGTGGCTGAGCCAAGATTTAGATACAATATCTGATAGGTAAGAATTATTAATTCCTGTGAGCATTTATGCTCAACCAATTGTGCTGTATGCTAGTATTATTCTAGCCTTTGAGGGTAAAAATTCCAGATAAACTTAAAGTACGTAAGCACAAGAAAAATTAGAGCTGGTGACAGTCAGAGAAGAAGAAAAAAATGAAATAAGCAGTGGGACTGTAAATTTTCATAATGATACTCTGCTGCTGTGCTCTTTTCACTAGTGCTGAATTTCAATTGCTTGCAGGGTTCTTCCCAGTAAATAACTCCAGAGCAATACCATCATAACAGCCTTCAAGCACTTGTTTTCTTCAATTGTTTTCTTACCAAGAGGACTTCCTCTGCCATTATACTGACAGTCCACGTGCCTGGAACCAGCGAGAAAGGCTCTGTGGAGATTTTTCCTGGGATTGTGACAAAAGCTGGCTCCTTGCTGGGTGGGAAGACAAACTCTTTGCTCTGAGCAGCCCCTGCCAGCAAAATAAAACCAAGTAAAAATACAAGGGACTGTGAAAAATGTTTCTACTTGCTTAGTGTGCTGGACTAATGATTTAATCCATTAAAATTGGTCTAACAGGAGCTGATCAATGCTTTTCTTAAGGCATTACATTAATCAATGTGCATTTGACCACACACAGTGAACTACAGAGCTATGCAGTGATTGTTATTTTTGTTTTTATTAGTCTTGAGCAAATTGGTTCAGGAAAGCAGAGCTCTGCCCCTGTGATGGCCAGTTTTGCAATATTCTGAAGCGCTCACTACTTCACTTTCCTTTTCCATTATTTTCTGTTCAGCCTGTCTTTGCACTGACTCACAGTATGTTCAGCTGACACAAGGCCTGTTTTCATGTGACTTTCAGCCAAATATTTCAGATACTGGAGGTTCTCAGCAGCATCTAAAATGTTTAGTTACAGATAGTAACTGAAGGTCTGGACAGAGATGACGTACAACGGGCAGAGATGGTGTACAACATAAATGTAGCTGTGGTGTGCTTTATCAAAAAGAAGTTGTGAGGAGCAATTGTTATGAGTATTACAGGCTTCCTCTTTGAAGCCCAGACAAAACCTGCTTCCCTGCCTCCCATTCCATAAAAGCCAGAAACAACCATGAACTGCTGCCACTCTGCTGAGTGATATCTGCGAAGTCTTCAGTTTTGTCTCCTTGGAATTACTAAAAGGCCTATGACTAAACTCCATTAGCTCCCATAAGTACACTGAAGTTAGGCATTATAAGATATAATTCTGTGTATAGGCTTGCTGTGCCTCTACCATTTAGAGGATATGGAGTATTTATCTTTTATCAGGGCCCAAAAAGCATCACATGCTGTTGAGATCTGTAATCAATCAGAGCTAACTTGGTAGATTGGAGTCACCATTAAATAAATGTTATTCATGGAATGAAGGCAGAAGCCACTTTTAAACTGAAATATTAAAGGCAACTAAACCAATATAAATGCTGTTATCCCTTCTTTAAAAGCTTCATAAAACACAATTCAGAGCTTCCAAGTGCAGAACTGGAAGTATTGAGTTTGGCAAACATTTGAAAAAACAAATGCTGATTACTACTGTAAGCAGGGGTTTCATGCAAACACAGCCACATATACTAGGAAAAGCACAAAAGCACTGCCACTGCTAAAAGTGATGCATTTTAAGCAACACTACAAATCTGACTTAGGTGCACCTTGAAAAGACTCCTCCAACCTAACATTCTGATCTGTTGCACCACTGAGTTGCACCTACCTGTTTCAGCCTGAGATTGACAAGCAGATATGCGACCAGACAATGTTTCACCTCCAGGGTTAATATACCTCAGGATAATGCGAAATAAGTTTGATTTTTCCACATTCAAAGTTATCTTCACTTCATTCTGAAAAATGGAAGTTAATAAACAAAACCAGCCATAAAGTGCTGAATAGAGGAAGTTAGAAGCCATGCAAGCACCATACTAAAGTCCTACAAGAAAAATGCACATGCAGACAAGTATATATTGGAATGGCAATGCTGGTGCACAACAGAGGAAGACAGGCAACCCTAGTGAGAAAATTAATTCACTTACAAGTGTAATTAGTGCCAAAATGTTTTCCCTCAGCAACTGAGATCTTCCCTTTAGAGCTTTTTGAGCCCAGGCTGACATAGCGGAGGACTAGGTGGAAGAGCTTAGGGGAAGCCACAGTGATAGGCACAACCACCTCTGGCTGCGAAAAATAAAAAGAAAGGGGAAAAGGAGGAAAGGAAAGTATATTATTTGTTACTAGCACCCAGAGAAAGAAAAACCATTTGGCAAAGACAAACTCCATAACAGAAAAGAAAGGCTTGGACAGCTTGCAAAAGAACATAGAACAAAACCTCCTGTGAAATAAAACTCTTGCTGAATACTAGCTTATCCAGAAAGACACAGAAGGGCTGAACTAACATGTGTGTTAATATTGTACCTTGATATATGGGCAGTATTTTACAGTTATTCTCCCTTTCCATGCCATAAAGGAGGCTTACGGTATCAAGGGCTGTTGATATTCCTAGCTTCCCAAGGAACAGGCCGGAACTATCAATCCTACTCTGAGATCACACAACACACTCCACAGCGTACAGACATCTCAGACTGTCACTGAAACTTCTGCTTCTCTGCCAGATCCTGTGGTTTCTTAGAGATGTGATACCATGCACGACTCTTTACCCTGGGGATGAACTGACTGTTCCGGAGCCATGCAGTTCTCAACCCCATGGGACACTGCTCTCACACAGCCCTCATTATTTAGTTTGTAGAGTAACAGAATCAGGAGAGACATATTCAAAGGCTGGTGGTGGATTAGGAAGAGATAGGATTGGTGCAGCCTCAAGGGTTTGGCTTCCTTCTTTCCATCCTAAAACTCCCCTCATAATCCAGCTCCCACCAGTTCACCCATCACAATCCATTTGCTGTTCCTTTACAAGACTCTTGTTGTACGGTGACCTCCCCACCACTGTGGTCCATTTTGCTTCCGCAGATGCACACAGGTTTTCTCTGTTCCATACATTTGAGAACAAAGCACAAAGCCTCATTTTCTCTTACTCCTAAAAGTTACAATAAATGCAAAATTACCAGCTCCCATATGCTGCTCTGAATGCATATTCCTCAATTCTATCATCACCAGACACCTCCATCTTCTTAATAGAAATGCAAAGCAGAAAGCAAAGAGAGACATACCACAGATGGCAGGCCCGAGAGATCTAGAGACTTGATAGCTAAAATCTAGGTGATTGCAGAAGGGCAGTGGACCAGAATGGAAAATACAGACAGGTAGGGCAATAGGGAAAGGTTTTGCAAGAATTGTTTTAAGTGGAGAAGGATGACTTCTGAAGGATAATACATGGATAAGACAGGCACTAAGGGAACACTTGAAAAATAGATATAAACAAAAAAGAAAAGGCAAAAGAAATTAAAAAACATGCTTCAGGAGATTTATCAAAACAGTTTCTAAGCTTTTATGGAAAATCTAGAAGACACAGCGAAGGGAGAGAAAGAAGACACATGTGAGGAATGAGGGAGGAAGAGATGCCGGTCCCTGGCCTCAAGCAAAGGCAGGGAGTGGAGAGAAATTATTCTTCAAGCTCTGTCACAAACTTAGGCAACTCTGCCCAGCGCTTTAAAATCTAAGCTCGGCTGTCAGCTGCTCAGTCTATAATGAAACATGCATGTTGGCAGCTAGACAGTAGTCTCCACTGGTGTCACACACAGCTTATTTATTTCACCTCAAGAATATTTCATTGTATTGAAATAGTTTCTTTTCACACAAAGTTGTTACAATTGCCTTTTGTGTGGTAGATATGGTAACATTTGTCTCCTACAAAGTAAATGTCAGGAGGATTATTTCAGGGTCCTGCAAGACACAGGAGTGCTATGTTGAAATTAAGGAAAGTTCCTTGAAATGAAGGACATAATTTCCTCCAGTTAGGTCCTTGCGTAACTGAGAATGTGCCTCAGTTATGCAAGGATCTAAATAAGAAAAGCCTGGAGCTGGCAATTACTTACATGGCTGAAAAGGTTTATCCATGTAAGCAAAATAATGCACACTTGTAACAAGATTAGAGCCAACCCCTTTTCTTTACCTCTCTACAAAATGCCACTGGATAAGAAATGCAAAAAGCAGCTGAGTTAGAAAGCAGAAGTTAAGAAATCACAGCTACTGGACAGTTGCCTTCCTTTATGAAAGTGGATTAATTCTGAAGATCCAACAAATATGAGCTCCGGAATAAAACAAACAAACAAACAAACAAACAAACAACAAATAGTGAAAAATGAAGAACAGAAAGGAAATCACTACACCTGTGCAATAATTATGTGCTTGCACCTCCATTAATCCTTGGACACAACTACACCAAGTACTACCTCCAAGAAGAGTGAGCAAATACTATTTATTGCTCAAATCTACTGTTTTAAAATCCTGGTTCATTTGGTCAGCAGTTCAGTCCAAAGTCAGGCAGGTCTCTTCTTACACAATTAAATGATGGTGACTTTCTTCCTGTGATTTACTTATCCCCTCTGTTGTTGTTTAGCTTATTTGTAGACTGTCATGAGACTAAAATGAATGTTGCCAATATGCTCCTGCTCACAGCTTCCTTTACTGAATCACATCTTTTCCTGTTTGCTGTAATGTGAAGGTATCATTGCTAACAAAAATTGGCTCTTTTTTGCCCAATATAAATTGCAAGTGTAAAAGACTTCAGTGACAGCCCTGTGATGGTATCTGAAAACCAAGATATGTGCAGACTGCCATGGAACTGTGTAATTCAAATTATTTAGCCGAGCATCAATCTTCTGCTGTTTCCATTGTCCTTGACATGACAAGAACTTCTGCACTTAGTATCACAGACATCAAAGCTACTAGCTCTTCTCTTTACATCTATCTCAAAATGTGTATCTCACACACACACATACACACACAAAAACAACCCTCAAAGAATATTTCTGAAGAACAAATACTTGCAAAAGTGATGACCTTACTAATAATACCAACACTTACTAATCTAAACAGTGATACAGTGCCAAAGAGTCCAGATTAATGATATCCTGTCCTTTTATTCTGGTTTCTCTATGACTCTGCACACACATAGCAGTACTATGGAGACATACATACCATGCACCTATGTCTTCACCCCAAAGCCTTGAACAAAATACCAGCTTACCTGTATAGATGACATATGAGCATATCCTCTCCAACTGAAGCCAGGGAATTCCTGAGGATCATAGCCAAAACGAATCTCCCTTCCCTTTACAGTAGTACCATCTTCAATCTCAAACTTCATGTGGTGCAGATCAGGGAAAAAATAGTCTTTTTCAGGCCTTTCAAGGAGAAAAAAAACAAACAACAAAGTGTTACCAATTGCTGTATGGTCTACATCTAAGAGCATAAAGCAGTGGAAGGGAAGTGACCTACTGATGACTGATAAATCCTGAGAGCAGATAGCAAATTCCAGACAGCTGATAAAGATGGGTGTAATGAGAGTTCTCTTTCTAGGAGCTTTTACAGCTTACATAGTTTTTATTATATAACTCTTGATGCATAGATTCATATGCAATACTATTGCAAAACTGTATTGGTTAATAAAAAAACAGAAGAAAACTGCCCAGCAAAATTAATATTAACGACTGATACAATGGCAAGGGACTAGCAGGCAGTTTCAAAAGAACTATGCTGATGCAGGAGCTATCAGGAGCTACAGCCAGACTCACTCCTGACAGGTTGTCCCCACAACGTGGGCCCTGCACTGGCAGCCACCCGAAGGCTCGGCACACACTGGGCTGAGGGATGCTCCAACATCACACCGGCATCCTGTTGAGGAAAGAGCAGAAGCCAAATATTCCATCAGAAAAAAAGTGACAGAAGTTATCAGAAAACACACCTCGCTTCCACTAATTAAACACCATTAATGACTCATTTTTTCCTTCTGGAGTCCTTCAGACTCCCCTCAGACTCTTTAAGCACATGTTTACACACACGCATGCGCTGCAACTGTTTCTGGTTTCTGAAGCTTGTGGTTGTTTTCTTTATTTTCACCTTGGAATGTGACAAAAGCCACTTAAAAAAACCCCAAACAGATCACAAGTAGTAAGCCATGCCACATTGCTAAATGCGGACTAAAGCTCTGCAGAACTGTCATTCAAATGGTTTGTGAGTAAGTCAGAATTTCTACAGCAACATCACAACGAATAATTATTAAAAAACCCCAAACAAACATAAAAGAAGCAAACGAACAACACCTCCCCCCACACACCAAAACAAACAAACCCCAAACCCTAATTTACAAAAACTGCAAGATGCTAATTTTTCAGGGTCTGGTACTGCAATATTTAATTTTCTTACAAAAATTGGACACAACAAGAACATATGTGTTATATAATAGCGTATGCCTATTTTTAACCAACACTGGACAACAATATTGAATGATTTTCTACAGGATACAGGAATTGTGGCTCAAACTAAAGAACACCTCTAGTAACGAGGTATAATTTATCGTACTAGGGAACAACTATGTCTAGGCTAAAAATTTCAAGCTGAACTGAAAGGTTGAAAGTTCCTAAATATGTATTTACATTGTAGTGTAAAAGATTCCTGTTTCCTAAGACATTATAAGCACCTGTAATCCTTTCACACCTTTGTGAAACCAGATCCCTTTCATTATCTCTTGGTTTAACATTAGGCATAAAAGCTTTGTTCAATAGAGTACCTCTTATTTTTAACTTTGCACATATTAAATTATTGTTAAATTATGTCAATGCATCAAAAATAAATCTCTTGCATCAACCCTGGACAGGGTGATGCACACTGAAGTCAGTGAAAGTGCTTTCAATAACTTTAACAAACCTACATCTGCAGCGGGGGGACAAGGAGGGAAGGGAACTGGTGCTGTAACCCTACATCACGCAAAACACATGGCAGAGTAAGTATCCCTCAGAGGAAAGGCCACTTTCTCCACATCACAGCTACATCTGGCTCTGCTTCAAAACACACTGAGCCCTGGACTAAAGAAATACATGAATATACCTGCAAAGACACCCATCAAGCTACTATCCGTTGTAACATTTTAAGTTCTTACTATAGCAGCAGACCTTAGAACACTGCTAAGCAGAACAGACAGCTACCACTCTTCTAAGTAACACTTGGAGGAAAATCAACCATCCCTGACTCCACAACTTGGGATAAGGAATGAGAGGAGGAATGACTGTCAATTACCTTACTTGATAAGATAACAGCTTCAGCTGTGCACGAGTGATTCAACAAATCCATCTACATTTTAAAAATACAACCTAGGGAATTCTAAAAACTTTTCTGCTACGTGCAAATGTGCTACTGGAAATGTCCTTTATTCATTTTACCTCTGCAGCCAAAATAATTCTTGTTTTCGACAGCATAATAACCAGCTTCACAAGTGTCGCAGGAATCTCCACAGACATTAGATTTGCAGTAACAATGCCCATTTTCCTGGGGGGG
>NW_009909788.1:326-34785 GCF_000696875.1 Nestor notabilis | reverse complement strand
GATAAGGGGGAAAGGCAAAACAAACAATTTGTCAAAAGTGTTTCAGCACATTTTTCAGAACTTTAACATCCAATATTCCAAATTCCCTCTAGTTCTACAGAGAAAAAACATTCTAATCTCAACACAAATATGATCTGGACATAACTTCTGTCAAATATTATCTTCAAAGAGCAGACCAGAAAATATATAAACTCAAGATGATGAAAAATTTTCAGACCTTTCATACATCCCTAGGATGTATAAAACTTCTGTATAAAACTGCTTTTCCTTTGTATAAAACTAGCCACTTCCTGTGCAAAAGCAACAATTACTACCAAGATTTCTACCTTACCAAATGTCATAATAATTTATCTTTACAGAAATCAATTTCATTAATTCTTTTCATTTCACTTTACCTGCTGACATTCTCCAACTCCACTTAGTGTTCCACTCACATCACACTGGCATGCTGCACAGATGAAAAAAAACAATCTGCATTTCATTTTCCCATGATACTTTGCAGGAAAAAAAACCCTCTACCCTGAATCTGTCATTTTGAGTCATAGTGCCACAAAGTGGATTTTACTCTAGAAGGTTCAGAACAGCAGACAGATACTGGCACAAGGTGAGAGGAAAAAGGAAAGGAGAAAGAATGAGGACTTCTGTGTATGTGCAATTTACTGGGATGTTTAAAAATGTTTCAACTTTGGTTTTACAATTGTTTTCTTTTTTTTTAGGAACATTCAGGCAATTGACACAAATCAGTGTCCAACCTGACTGGCACGTTTTATTCTGCAGTGCCACTCTGGGACCAGTTCAACTGTCTGTATGAACGAATAAAGATGACTTCCAAAAGAATTCAACACACTCCATAAGGCCAAAGAAATACGTCATGAAGTTATACCTGTGCATCCCTCAGGGTTTTCTTTGGCCAGGTTCCAGTATAATGGTTTGCATTTACTACAGGTAGGACCTTCAACGTGCTGAAGACATTGACAATAGCCCTAATGACAGAAAGGAGTTAATATGGCTTCATCTGTTTCATATAAACATACTGCTCTTTAGTGTTAAGAAAAACCTAATATTATTAACAACTCATGCAGTTTACTGACTTTTACAGATGAGTGGAATTGGAGCTGATTCAGACTTAGATTTTTCTGTCTCATACTATCAGCACAGGATTGTTCCACCACAGGATTTTTTCCACATCTAATTTATTCCAAATGTCTCAATAGAGGTGCTTTCCAATTCTTTTATAGCCTACTAGAACTGCTTTAGAGTATTAACTGTTTTGCAAAAAGTTTAAAAAACAAACTTACATTAAAATAATAAATAATTTTCAAGTTTACTCCTTTTATTGGTGGAAAACACACATAGCTGTATACATGAACCTACATAGATACTTCTTCCATCAGTCAGACATCCTCTAGGTCTTCGTTGCTACACATTTAGCAATGACCGTGATTTCTGCTAATACGCTATTACTAATAACCACTGTATTAATAAGAATAATAGTGGAATAATAATAGTTACAAAGAGATAGTATTTTTTTTCAAGAATAATTTGATGCTGAAATGGCCTGTTGCAACCCAAATCCACAAGGTCTTTGGGACATGCATAAGCTTCTATGCATACAATGTATATATTAGAGTTTAGCATACCAAGAAGACATAAACGGTATACATATTCTATATATAAAAGAAAAAAGAAACCCCACCCACAACAGCTGATTGCACTAGTATGATCGAAGAACAAAACACAAAGTTTATTTCCACTCCTCAGGATGTGAACAATGAAGTGAGTGTGTTCAGCAAAGGCACATGAATTACTAACACACACTATTAGCTGCCACGGGAGAATACTTACGGAGTAAGAACCAATGCTACCCGAAGGATCACATTCACTGTTGGCACCTTTATGAAATTAAAAAACAAACACACTGAAAGATCTTTTGAAAACAGAGCTATGGGATGTAGTAGTGCAGAAGTACAATGTAGCAGGTGTGAGTTTGAAAGGGCTTTTAAATATGGTTACCTAGGAGGAACTGAAATGCCTTAAGCTTGAAGACCAGGAAAAACCTCTAATAATGATTTTTCAAATGTCTATTTATCCTGGTTTACACTGTTGGGTTTGATATGCAAAGTAGTCGCTTGGAAAAATATTGCACTAACCTACAGAACTGAGAGATGTTTTCTTAAAGTCCCTATGCCATCATCTAAAAAAGATTTTAGTCTTATAGTTTACTTCATTAAACACCATACAGAATAACAGATAACCTCATCTAATATGTGCTCCTGGTGTGTTCTTCCCTCCATCCCCACTTAGTTGTGGGAGTTTCCATAAACTTTTGAACATAACACGACAAAGAACTGTCATGGTTTAAGCCCAGCCGCTAACTCGGAACCACGCAGCTGCTTGCTCACTGCCCCCCTTCTTCCTCCCCCCGCTCCCAGAGGGATGGGGAGGAGAATCGGAGGAATGTAACTCCCACGGGTTGAGATAAGAGCAATTCAGTAACTAAGGTATAATACAAACCACTACTGCTACCAATAATAATGATAAGGGAAATAACAAGGGCAGAGGACACAACCGCTCACCACCCGCCGACCGATACCCAGCCCGACCCGAGCAGCGATCTGGGCCTTCCGGGTAACTCCCCCCAGTTTCTATACTGGGCATGACGTGCTGTGGTATGGAATAGCCCTTTGGCCAGTTTGGGTCAGGTGTCCTGCCTCTGCTTCCTCCTGGCTTCCTCTCCTCCCTGGCAGAGCATGAGACTGAGAAAGTCCTTAGTCACAGTAAACATTACTGAGCAACAACTAAGTGGGGATGTTGTTGATGTCAGTTTATGTTCAACTTCCAACAACTAACTGGGTAGTTGGTTCCGGGAGTTTCCATAAACTTTTGCAGGCAGCAGACTGCCCTGGAAAACCCTGCAGTAAAACCAGGGGTGATTCAAATCAGAATGGAGGATTTTCCCTCAGAAGTGTTACCTTTGCAGTAGGGGAAACTGTCAGCTGCAGAAAGACATCTGTCACACCGTTGCCCCGTGATGCCCATTTGACATTGACACTGCCCTGATGTGGGGTCACACATGCTGTGTTGGGAACCATCAGGAGAGCACTGACAAGCTACAGAACAAACATAGACAGTGGTGGGAAAGTTCACCCTGCAGGTACCAAGCAACAACTTTCCAAAACTTTAGTACTGCAGAAGCTTTGAATATTGTTTGTCTAGAGTTCTTCATTTTTCTTTCCAGTAAATAGCTCACAAGATCCTCCTGTAACTCACAGGGTCCTCACCCCTGCCTGGAACCTATGAGTTTGAGGTGACATGTACCATCTTGACATTGTGTTATTTCTCTGTTCTTGACAGAAACAGGTAAGATTATCTGGAACCATAACAAAACTCTCTTCCTCAAATTCTTTGAGCCACCCTAAGAGCAGGCTTGGTTTTGCCTTTCTGCTTTCTTGATCTTCTTATGGTTACAGAAAACACAAAGCAAATTAAAAATATGATAGTGAAATCTAGAATATAAAACTGTATGCACATCACACCTTTAGATCTGAGGGCAGAGGAGGCCAGAACAAGTTCTGAAATACATCACACAACAATCTTATCATTCCGGATTCCTATGTAAGGTCTCAGTTGTGCAATGATTTACACACACAGGGTAAATAAGAATAATGCCACAAAAACCAACAATGCTGCTAAAGCCCAGGGGACTAATCTTTGGGCAGATAGAGTTTAAAGGTGAACTGTTTAATGACAATTATTTTAGTCAACTCTCCTAAAGAGAGAAAACAAATCTGTCAGATTATTTTTTGCTGTGGCTGTGGTGATTAGTAATAGCAGAATTCTGAGGATACGTCCCTTCTTTAGCACCAGCAATCTTTTGATTTCTAGGAAAGAGCACTCCTGTTAATGACGATCAAGTAGCTTGCTGATTTTAATGACAGAGCCTGCAGGTTTCCATCTGCTTGATGTGAAAAACCTATAAACACAGTCTGCACATGATCAACTGATCCACATGGGCAGGAAAAATTGTTGATATCATGGAAGTTTTGTAGAGCCAAGACCTTCTAGACTAGGATTTACTGTGAAATGTTAGCACATGCTAATGCACTTACTTGAAAGTTTACAGCACGGTGTATCAAACATTAGAAGCCCAAACCAGTTGAAACACAGTTTCTGTTCTGTAAGCTGAGTGAGACAGAACTCATAATGCTAAATGCTCATTGCCCAGCCTAAGCTTTAGATTTAGTATTTTAGGAGAGATACAACTGTACCAAGGCCAAACTCTGCCATTCTCACACTAATCCAACTAGTACAGGAAAAGTGGTGATGTGTTAGGGAGGACTAGCAGAGCATGCACCTGCCGGGAAGCCTGTCTACTGCCCTGATCTTCACTGTTACTGTTGCCAGCTACGGATGGAACAAAACTATCATGGTTACAGAGGTACTTTTAGAAGGAAAGATATTTGAGAAAATTTGGTTTCTTCTCTATTGCAGAAATAAGAAGGGAAAACACAGTAAAAGGAGAAAAGGGTTTTACTCACTCAAACAGCTGGGATAGCTGTAATAACCCGGAGCGCACTGGTCACATCTAAGTCCAGCATAGTTACTGTGGCACAGACACTGACCTCTAGGACCACATGTGTTCTCCACCGAGCCGACAGCATCACAGTTACATTCTGCACAGAGAAAAGGGATTATAAGTGTCCTTACAGATACATGTCTATGTAGTTATTTAAACCAAAATTTGCCAAAAAAGTTATCTTTGAATGTAAAATGATCATGAGGAAACCAAATAAACCATAATTTTTCCACCAAAAATAAATATCCTGAAATAGATGCTTACATTGTAACTGTCTTTTCAACCATTGAGAATCAGGTTCTTACTGCAATTTTATAATGTACAGTTTAGAGATTTAGTTTGATGCCTTGCAAAACACATGTGTAAGTGACAGAAATCCATTTTACAGTGGAAAGAACATCACAGGAGAGAAGTACTTAAAAAAGTAACCTCTCTAAAAAATGACCTCTGAGAAATGGCATTCACAAAGCTAGTCTGTCTAATGGCTAACAAGAAGCTTATTAGTAATGAGGCACAAGCACAAGTTCATGATGCGCAAATAAATGATGCACAAGGTAAAAACTGCTGACAACTTAATTCTACATGCTGGCAAGCACTGCATTGCAGGAACCTGCTTGTAATACACAAGGCACATTGTCAGACTACAACAAAAGCTGTTATCAGACTATAATAAGAAATTTCTCTTGGAGTTACCACTATTTTAGTCTAACAGGTCTATCACAGATAAGCCCTGACATTTCGTTGAATTGATGCTGGGCTTTACACAGGGTTGTCACAGAGTTTATGGGTGTATGAATGGGACCCATCTGGGAATCCCGGCTGCCCCAGGTACAAGCAGTTAACGACTTGGATTTATGACTGACAGAAATGGTTGACTGGCAAAAATATAAAACAAATCCTTCCTGTTTCATGTTCATGTTCCTGGTTCCCTCTTTCGGTTCCTCTTTCTTCTGCAGTCAAAGACATCTGACTTTGTTGTGTTTACATCAAGGATGCCTGGAAAGACTCAGGGCTTGCTAGGAAACCAAAAAGTTATAAATCTACCTCCCTTCTGAAAGTGGTAACTCCAAACAGGAGTAGCAGACTGGGCTGCTCACTTCCCACCACAGTTTGCAGCACGCTGCATTACTTTAAACTTAAACCCACGGCAACTTATTTTACAGAACAAGCTGTGAATGGCAGCAGTTTCGAGTAATACCACTGGCTGTATTTTCAACTATTTTTAGTGGTCTTTTACAATTTGTTTTTGCATGCTCTTTTAAGCTTTTATGTCTCTTTCAGCTTGTGGTGCATATTCAGTACAGGTTTGATTTGCTTTATGATTGCTGCCTGATTCAGTTCTAAGGAAAAAAAACAGTGTTTAGAATGTCTTAAACCCACTGAACAGCATGTACCAACACAGAATCCTGATTTTATGTTTTTCATTAAAAAATGTTAATCTACTCCAGACCATAAAGACACAGTCATGTGGCTTTTCTTTATTCCACCCACTGTGTTTGGTAACACAACATAATATATCTTTGCAAGGGCATAAGGAATTCTGCTGTCTATTCATAGGAGATAAACAAGTGCATAAGCCCAAAAGGAAAAAGTCTGCTTTAGTCAACAAGCAAAAATAGTGAGGTAGAAGAAAGTAAATCATAATGCTCTACACGAATCTTGTTAAGCTGTACAGAAAAGTACATACCAGAACTCAGCAATATTCTATATTCTTTTTTAGTGTAAAATTCACTAAGGATTTAGTGAATCTTTAGCCTCTCTTAATCACTGCAAAAGCAGACAAAATCTAGGGGCCAGATAGGACTTGATGGATTCCTCATATGCACACAAGACCGTTATGATATTCAAGGTTATACTTCATTGATTCCCTCTCTTGTAAAAAACAGGCTGCTCCTAGGTGGCAGGTACACGGGTGAAACCTCATAGAGATTTTTCATGTTCCGTGATTATACAGACAGAGATTGGGTCAGTGTCTGTCAGATGATCTTAAAATGAGTGCAAAATCACCCTGAAGGGCAAAATGGGAGCTTCTAATGTTCAGATTCACAGAACACACATTTTACCAGACAAGACTCTCTGCAAAAGCAGATGAGTACTTCACAGCTTTGCAATGCCAGTTCTTTAGCAGTCAATCGCGCTCTGTTGCTGAAGGTCTCCATGTGAAAACACCATTCAAATTCTTTGGTTACTAGTAAGACAGCTGTGCTGACTGAGGCTCTATCAAACAATCTGACCATGCAAAAATCAAAAAAGCCTGTGAGAAAACAGACAATATAATTCTCCCCTACTATCAAAACATGCCTGGAATTGCAGAATTAGAATATATGAGGATTTGACTATAGAGCACAAGACTGCTTTGCCCATTTACAGCTGCGAACATAGCATCAGCCACTGCAAAAACAGTACCCGAAAAGCACTCTTGTCTGCCTTTTCGGGGGCTTGTTTGATGCTGTACATGCCTTACCTTGACAGGCAGGGAAGGAATGGTGGCCAGGCTGACAGCCATCACACTGAAGTCCAGCTACCCCTGAGCGACAAAGACACCTCCCGAGGAAATCACAGACTTCAGGCTGGGTACCCGCTGGGTGACATTTGCATGCTGCAAATGAGAAAAGACATTTCAGAGGCAACCTCTGCACAAGCTCTTTTCTTCTGTCTTTCATGAAATAAAAGCTAAAAAGCAACTCCCTTATCCTTGACTGGGCCAAAATCTTCCCATCAGAATTACTGTGATTCATAACAGCTTTTATTGATTGCATCAATAATAATTCAGCATCAAGGGAGACATTAATGAAAGAACAAAAGAATCAAATAAGTCTCAAAGTAACTGCTACGTTGAGTATCAGCGTTGGAGCACTACACTTGGCATGTCCCCGCTCAGTCTGATTTATTGATCCCATAATGCCAACTATTGAAACTAGTCCCATTCTTTTTAAGAATAAAATGAAAAAAAAATCAGGTTTGAGTTTACAATCTCAGGTGGGAGGCATTAATAAAATGCCTAAATAGGCACAGAGATGGCTAATAAAGTTTAAGACCAATTAGTTTTCTAGTACTGGTTAGAAAGAGCAGCTTGGTGCATCAAAGTGATGTTGCATACTAAAATTAAACACAATATTTTTTAAAAAAAGCAAGGATAAGTAAAAGAAATGTTCCCAAAGGCATTCTAAATTTCATCAATGTTACTAAATCCAACTCCAAATTGGCGTCTGACAGCTGCACCACACAATAGCCAGCAATCAGGGAAATAGGGGCATTTTTAGATGGAATTCTCCCCTCCTCACATTTTTTTCAGTGAGTTTTGGGAGAGCCCCTCATGAACACATCTCGGTGGCAAAAGAACTTCATCCCTCAGTATAGAACTTGTGTCTGTATTTTGGATACACTTGACCAAAGGGAACATTTGGCTTTCCCTGGCAGAAGGGGTAATGAAAATACCCTGCTGCACAGGTATCACAGGAAAAAAACCCAGACCCAGTTCGCCATCTGCACTGTTGGGTATTGCCATCACAGTCACCGCCCAGCACTCCTGCACCATGGTGCTGACACGATGAAGAGCACATTTGTAAAGAAAACATTTGCGGCTTTGTGATCTTAAAGTTCCTATTTCACTTGGAAGCCACAGGCTGGCAGTTACACTGGAGCACAGGCTCCAAGCCTCAAAGGAACTATGGTACTTACACAGACACTGGGAGCCAAAATACCCTGGTTTGCAGCTACCTTCTAGTTACAACAGGAAGGGGAAAGAAAGAAAGGAACATGGTTAGTGCATAAAATCACGCAACTCCTCATATTTTTGCAGAGAAAAACAAACCAGTGCTTAGTAATTATTAATCTTGAACTATTTGTATAATTATTTGCAAAACTATTTGTATAACCCTTACATGTAAATCTCATTAAAAAAAAATAATAATCTGTAACCGTGCTTAGTCTGCCAGCACAAATTTACAACATCCACAGTAACAGAAGCTTCCACTTAGAGGCAACTGTCTTTCTTATGCCTTCAGACTGAGATCAAAATCTGTTTTCTTCTCTTTATTCATTTTCTCATCAGAGTTTTTCTTCTTTCTTTTAAAAATATGTGAGAGAATGGAATATGTGACAGAGCACACCCAGAGGCTGTTATTCTGGATGCTGTACGAAGGAGATAAGTAGTACAGGAGACTGAAGCTTTGTGGGCTGTCACAGCAACTGCAGATGCTTTCGAGAAAACCACTGGGACTTGTAAACACGTACATGAATTTGTACTGGCTGCTTATGTCAAAGTGTTTGCTACATTCACAGAAGAAAACACTTTTTAATTTGTCATCATAAACTACAGTTCTATTAAAGCTAACAGAAATAAAGAGTAAGAATGTTGATTTTCGGATATGAAAAAGGTTGCAAGGTTTTTAAAAGTTATTAATCATGAAGTGCATTACAACTGTGTACGTGATTAAGTACTGTGCTGCAGTATAAAAACATACACTAAAAAAATATAATCCCACTGAGGGAGTCATTGTATGGATTTCAGGCAGCTTTGCAGTGTGTAAAATACATAGCTCTCTTAGAAATCAAAGTCTTCACTGCCAAAGGCAATGTACAATTTGCCAGGTGTGAGAGGACAGACAGTGCAGAAGCAGAGGCCAGTTAGCCTACACAAAGAGATTTACACCGCAAAGCAATGGTTGTTGTGTCAGAAAGTCTTGATGGATCTATTCATAAGAGCACCAAACAAGATGGCCAGCCTCTTCTGCAGATGTTTGCCGGGGGCTGGACAAATTTATTTTGATCCATAATTCTTTCTGGAGCAAGCCCAGTAAACTGTTTAATTCGAACATGACAACATGATGAACTTCTGGAAAGAGCAAAGGGTCTCTGACAAAAAAATACCAACAGTGGCAAAATTACTACATAAATCTCCACGAAAGCAGTGAAACATGCAGTGAAACAGTGAAAATAGCAACATCAAAAAAAACAGTGAAATGGGGGGGGGTGGGGGTGGGGAGAAAAGCACCAAGAACTTGCCTATTATGTCACCAGCCATAGCATCTCTTGGATTTGGAGAAGTAAAAGGATATACAGGCATATCTTTAAAACAAAAGAAACAGTGACGTGTATTTGAAACAAACACAGTAATTTCATTAAAAATCATGACAAACAATGAAGTCATCTCCTTCCAATACAGAGAGCATGATACTCACATGATTCTAGTAAAAAACTTCAGCTTAGTTTTCTTTCAGTTAGGAACAGAATAAGAAACATTTTGCTTCTGATTTCCAGTTCAAGTACAAACATTCCTTCTTGAAAGAACAGTATGAAAGGCCAGACACGATTTGGAAATGCTACCAGGTTGCTTTCCTTCTCCCTACCCTGCTTTTGCAGAAAGTTTTCTTATACCAGACAGTGTTATGAGAGCTATCTAGAGAGCTCCCTATTCATTTCGCATTTGCTGCTTCCAGCTGGAGGCCCATCTCCTGCTGTGTCGCTCTATCACTCTCTTCCTGAACTGTCAGAATTCATGACATGCATAGTACATGCATTTTTAGTCTCTTCATGGAGTCACAAGATTGTATGCAGCAAACACAATCCTGATGTTACATTTTCGTCTCAGTTATTGTATATATAATTTGTTTATGGGGAAAGCATTTAATTTTCTGAATTCCCAACAGTTAAATTTAACTTACTATAAACTACTTACTACAAAGTAAAAATGTAATTTTCAATGCATTAGATAATATTCTAGTACCATTTTCAATAAATGGAAGCACTCAGCAGTTCTGTGTCAAATCTATTTTTCTAAAATGTTTATTTTATTTGGATTTACAAACACTTTTCCTTCAACCAATTCTTATGAAATCTGAAACAAACTGTAATCTTTCATTCAGGCATATAACTGCAGCTACCTGGAGTCCAGCCAAAATAAGAGATCGTGGCTGAGAGCCTTATGCTGTGCCAGGAGAGCCTTTCCAACATTACACAGGTGCTATTTTATAATTATCTTTATTTATTTTAGAATACTCCAAAAGCCCACATGCCTTTTTTATCAAGTAGGTGAGTTTCAAATCCTAGGAGGTGTCAAGGAGAACACATAACCATTTTTTCCCCTCTCTCTCACTACAGTCACTTTCCACTTCCCAAACCAAGTGGTCTTTATACCTGAAGACCCCAAGACATGTTTAAACAATTTGTCCAGGGCTTTAGGACTGGAGTTCATGACTTATTGAGAGATAGGCTGTAGCCTTGATAAAGATGTCTTAAATGAACTCAGAATTGTGAGAATGCAGCACAATCTATTTGATCTTCAAGAAACCATCATTTTGTAAAACAGAACAGACTCTTCAGTATTATGACAGCTGATTTATCAGAACAGGTAAACATGTGAAACTAAAATGCCAGATGTTTTAACCGAGTCAAGTGTAATGAAAACTGGTAATTCTTTAATGCAGATGTAAAATTCAAGAAAAGAGGCATTTTCAATTGTATACTTACGGACACAAAATGGATAACCATAGAATCCATCAGCACAGTGTTCACAGTTTTGTCCCTGGAAATTCTGCTTACAGAAGCAGCGGCCAGACCCTTCCTCACAGCCCTCTGCATGCTCCAAGTTACAGCTGCAGGCTAAGTAAGTATCAGTAATTAGGCACTCTTTGGAAAATAATTAATTTGCCTTTTACAGCAGTGCACAATGTCATTATAATAGTAAATTTGCAGGTGTGAATGTCTCATTATTTAAGGAATTAACATTTGCATGCTATTACACATTTTCCAGGTACTTTCTGTCACCAGTCATTCTTTGTGATATCCCTTAGAAGTTACTTGCTTAGAGTGATTAGGTTTTTTAATTTAGAAAGCTACATATTATTACTCTACAGAACTGCAGCAACTATCTCTTCTGTGGTGTCTGCTTATCTCTCTCTCCATGGTCTAGACAAAGCACTGCTCTCTGTCCACTTTCCCTTACACACCACGTACACTTCATGGCAGCACGCCACGGATCTGTTGACTTCCCATTCATTTCAATACCCAAACACAACGAACCATAGCTTCCTTCTACCTGTCACAAGGCTCCTTCATCCTGTTTGTAGTTCAGCCCTCATCTCTTAACTATACTCAGTTCTTCTTTTTGAAATGTATTAGTGATTGTCCTATTGCATCATATATTAGTCATGAGCTTTAGCATTGCATAGAATAGCAGTAGTGATCCTTGTGACCTTTTGAGCTATAGAATAAACTTTTTGAGTGACCAAAAGCCGAAGGATACCTCACATGTACATCAGAGAACTAAGAGAAGCAAAGTTGTAAGGAGATGAGAGTGACTTCCTAGAGGTCATGCCTCCTCAGTGTGGGGTGTATAGCAGTACTCCAGGCTTACATGATCCTATCTTCTCAGCAGCCTTTTCTGGCTTACTTCCTCCTATTGTCCTGCTGCTGGTCTGAAGTTTTAGGTTCATATTACACATAAGTTGTGAAGAATATCAATAAAAGGTCTAAAGCAACACAGAAAGTCACTTGTAGTTGTTGATTCTCCCAACATCTTTTGTCCACTTTTTCATTTTTCCTCTAAAATAAAATAAAAAGTGCATCCCATGCCTTGATTATAGCCCAAAAAAACACCAAGCCACAATCATGAGAAGATGCTTAATAGAGAAGGACTCACGTATGCAGCCATCAATAGCTCTCACTGGAACACCATAAGGACGATAGTAACCTTTGGCACACTTTTCACAGTTAATACCAGCTGTGTTATGCTATGTGAAATAAAACAAAATGAGAATATGAGATAAAAACTTGGAAGAATTAAGAAACAATAACATCCTTTCCACTCTTTCTATATACAACCAGGAGAGGATCATCATAGGAAAAAAAGTATTGAATATGGCTGGAATAAAGACAGCATTCACCATTTGGTGTTATTTAACCACCTGTTCTCTACAGATTTCTGAATCATGGTATTCTTACATAAAGCAGCTCAATTTTACCTTTGAAGCATTATAAAAAAGAGCTATTTAAAAAAAATCTAGGGAAAAAATATCTCTTTTCCGTATCATGTGATACTGCTTTTTATGTTACTCTCTTATCATAACATATATATCATTCAGGCAACTGCATCATGTTTTTTTCCTCATACTATATATTACTTTTTTGAATACTTATGTCTAAGATCAGCAACATCAAAATAAACCAAAACCTTAGTCAGGTCAGCACAAAACAGATCTTCCATTAAAAAAGCATATGTCTGCATAAACATGTGATTTAGGCACACAGTTAGCGTGAATTTGAACTACAGCAGAAATATGTCACTCCCCCGTGAACACAGTGCTGAGCGTATTTCAACTTGTGCAGCAAAGCTGTCCCCTGCAGTGGGGCAGCACGAATGCACAGCTGCGATGGCACGCACCAGTTGAGTAAATGACAGTCACGAAGCATCCTGGCAAGCTCTTAGTCCCATGAACAGAGAACTGGAGGGAGAAGCTTTACCCTGGAGCAAACCAAAGCAGCTTCCCCCAGCTCCCACTCGCTGTTAGCTCCTCCTTAGGGAGTGTTGCAACTGATGGCTGAGCAAGGGACCCAGCATTTGGTGGAGGGACTGGTGGGCAGTTCATGAGCACCGAGGATGCTGCTGAGGCTGCCACTCACGCTGCTCTCAGTTGGTGCAGCAGTTTTGAGTTCTGCTTCCAGTTCTGCTGGGAGCCTCCTCCAGCAGCTTCAGATCCCAGCTACTGCTGGGAAAGGCTGGCACTAGATCAGTGCAATCTGATACAACTTTGCATCTAGCCTTGGTTTGAATGGACCACTAGTCCAGATGATTTACAGAGGTCCCTTCCATGATTCCGTGCTTTTTCAGCACCTATAAGCTTCCTTCTTTGTATAGCCTATACCCTCCTTTACTTCTGCTGATCAGGGAGACCCCTCTGTTTTGCTGCAGTAAGGAACCAGATGGCCTGAACTGGAATTCTATTTGGTAAGTTTTACTTCCTTCTGTTAAGCAGGGAAATGGCAGAGTTTGTTGTAATCACAGGAAAGGGAATTTTTGCAGTTGATTTAATTTTTGCATTGTGTGGCTTTGTTTCAATCACACAAGGCTGAGCATAAATACAATTTATATGTCTCTTTTAAACACCAAGAAGCAATGCTGTGTAGTGTAAATTATTTTCAAACACCTTTTTCCCTGCTTTGAATACAAGTAACACCACAAGAGAAATGGAGCTATCCAGACCGGTCAGACTCCAAACAATTGGTGTGGACACAGTCCTTCTTCAGTAGCCCTTATTCAAATGCCATTTATTTAAAGTGACCAAAATGACCTTATTACCTGGCAGTTAATGCAGACTCCTCCACCTTCATAATGCCCATGAATGTTTAAGCTTTCTCGACGCTGATCAACACCAGCATCATAGTAGCAATCAGTGGCATGTCCATGGCAATTGCATGCTGAAAAGGTATTATTCCAAGTCAGCTTTCTTTATAATGCTGGAATTCAGTTACGCAGCAGGGGTTAAAATGCATAGATTTTTTTATGTATATGTACACTCAGGTATGTTGGAGTATGTTCAAATGTGCATATTTACCTATCAAAAACTGGATTTTCATACCAGAAATATGGTTAGATCATGAAGACACGAAAAGAACATATGCTGCTAGGCTTATTAGAGGAGGCAACAGTTGTATCATCTCAGAACTATGTTTATGCATAAATGTGAACCAGGAAGCTCCAGAAGAATGGTCTCAGCAGTTTTTAAAATTATCAAAAACATGTTTAAATGCTTATTCTATTTTTCCATGCCTAAAAACTACACCTGGATGAAGCTGTGTGCACTAAATCTTCATTTAAATAAACAATTATAGATAAGCTATAAACATTTAAAAAATACTACACTAAAGAACTCTTATACTCATCCATAGGTACAGATACGCCAGCAAACTTGGCTATACATTTACCCAGCTGTTGTCTTCTGAATGAAGAAGTTTTAAGTACAAGTTCATTTTACTTCCTGAGAATTGTGGATTCAAAAAGAAGCATGGTTAAAAGAAGTATGGTATGAAGAACAATAATACCACCACCAATAATAATATATTATTATAATCTAGAAAAGCATAAAATTAGGTGACCGAGATAACTCATTTCCTCTGTGTATGGTTGTTTATAGTCTCAGCTGTGGTAATTTTTACTTTGGGTGGTTTGTGGTTTGCTCTTTTCCTTTACTTTTCCCTTCTGTTAAGCCAAATAAAGGTAACAGCTGAATTCACAGTGGCTCTGAATCCCTCTCTACATACATGTTCTGCTATACTTATAACTCTAACAGAGGTTAATATTGCAGTGCTCAGAAGAGATTGAGATAACCGTGAGGCTTTGCCTGCAGACACATTGGTCTCACAGATGCCTCAGCCTAGTAAGTTCATCTACTGAAAACACCTGAAATAAATACATAGTGTTATATCCACCAGTGGCCTCATACTCTGTTTTACCTTTGGCAAAATGACCCAGAAACGTAAGTCCCAGAGACGGCCCAATGTTCATGCCTTGCTCACAGAAGAGAATTACCTGAAAAATAGCTCCACACTTCATCTAGTTCCTACAAATACAGTTATAGTAAAGGGTGATGGATTTACCTAGAAAATAATTCATGTAATTTTCTATAAATCTGTTATGTGTATCTCAGTTAAAACTAATCTCTTCCCATTGGTCGTGTAAAACTCTGCTTGTCTTCACTGAAATCTTCCAGAACTATAATACAATTCTGGGTAGGAACCAACCCTAATAGCAAGCAAACAGAATAAAACAAAGGGCAGGGCCATGGTTTTGCCATAAACTCATCCTATATCTTTTTTTTTTTTTTTCTTTTTAATAATCTGATCTTATTTCCTGCTGGAAAGGAATAACAGGAATTTTATTTTTTGAAAGAATGCAGGAAGCAAGAAAGGCTTCCCCAGGCATCTGGGTGCTAAGTGAGCTTTCAATTATTCCATCAATCCAGGTCAGCCTTCCCAGGAAATTACTCAAGTTTTGACTTCATAAGGCTATGACTTCATGTTTAAGAAATCCTCTCTTCATGTGGACCAGGGGAGAAGATACTCTGGAAAGCAATGGCTTCCTGAAAGCACCTCAAAACAGAAGTGCCTTGGCCCTGCTTTCTTCATGATGAGGGAAGTGTATGGGAAGTAATCCTTCCAAGTACCTGGCACAACTGGGAGCATGACTTGGGGACAACTAATTCTCTATGCCTTGCTACATGATCAAACAGTCAAGAGAAGGGAAACTGGACCATTCTCTGTATCTCCTTTACATCTTTAGATCTGAACAGCTTTGGGCAAGGAAACCTTTTCCTAGAAACTACCAACAACATGGCTGAGGTGGTAGCCTGCCATCAGGTTCCCTTATGGTCTGCTGAGAGGAACAACACTGGTTGAGAGTGGGTTCCCTGGCCAGGTTGTGATAGCCTGTGAAGGTTTTAATTCATATATTTCTTCAAGAAAATAAAACATTGCACAAATAGATAAGAAGAGAACATTTTAAAAAATAATAATTTACAAGGTAAATAAATAAATAAAAGCTCCTTGCCTCTAGGGCCAAACGGTCTATGAGCTCACAAGTATGTCTTCTAACAGTGGCAGGAAGTCATTTGTTCTGATTATAGTAATGGCATTTACTCTCAAAGGGGAATAAAAACCCCTACTACCTCATCAAGCACCTTCTTGTTGGTTTGGGCCACTTGCAGATCCATTCAGTACTGGCTAACTCATAGCAAAAGGGTGGGTTTATCCCTACAGGCTCCCACCAACCTGCTTCAACCAGTTTCTCTCAAGGGACCTCAGGCTTATGGGAAGCTTAACAAGATTGCTTTAATTTCTTCACTACTGGCTGCCAGGAAAAGAGGTCTGCACCTGGCAGATGCTCTCAACAAATCACCTCAAACCGCTAGGAGCAATCCATACTAAAAAGGGTATTTTTTCAGGGGTAGTTAGAAGCAAAGTCATTTTGGCTGAGAATCTTGTCGATGATCTTCTATAAACTCATTCTTTTAAAAACATGACATTATTTATGCTCTTTGTCTATCTCTTTCCTGACAGAAAATGTTTTCCTTTCAAAGAGGAGAATTTAAATGAGGTTTCAAATCTTGTCCAAAAAAATGTGTCCCAACGTGCTTATTATTAAACATTTTAATCACCACCCCTGCCCCCGCCAACACTCAGACTTTTAGTACTGCAGTTTTGATTAAACAAGCTATCTCTTTATTCCTCAAACTAATTATATAGGTGTATCTCTTTGGCTTTCAAATAAGGTTCCCCTGTTAACGGTTTGTACCCACTGGCTACACTACTCTCAGGAAAGGCAGACGAGGAAAATAAATTAGGCCCGACACAAAGGAAAGTGCAGGCTGCCAACATATTTGCTCAGAATAAGATGTGCACAGAGATGGCAACATTGTCTATACCATGCTCACTGGTTTCTGGCCAGAAGGTTACAGAACACCCATGTATAACAGTAGGTACCCCTCCACCAAAAGAGGGTCCATGCACCATTTTCTCTAACAGAAGTACGAAACATGGGGGAAGTGGGAGAAGGGTAGTAGGCTTCTCCAGCTGGACTGCTCAGTCTGTGGGGCTAAAGCACTCCAAACTCCCAACTACAAGCATGGAAAGGGTGCAAGTGTAGAATTGGCAGGATTCCCCAGCAGGAACACCTTTGTGCCCACTTACATACGGTCACCAAGGGACAACCATCAGCAGGAGAAGGGAGGGCAGCTCAAGTGCCTGAACGCAGTGACAGCATTGAGCATCTATCTGCATCTGAACACCAAGAGGCTGGGTGACGAGCAGGCAAATTTTGAAGTTGCACAAGATGCCTATGGTCTTCACTTTGCTGAGGGCATCCACAATCTGGCAAACAGCAGACAGCTGTGGCTGAGAGAGATGTTGGCTCAATGTACTACATGGCAGCTTCAAGTTTGGTCATGTAATATTCTCACACAAGCTACTATTTTCACCACTTAATACAAGAGAAGAACATAAATTATATTCACTGTATCATCTATTCCTTATTGCTGTATGGAAAGAATTTTCTCAGTAAAGAGAAAAGGTGTTAAAACAAGCAGTGTGCTTTACTATGTTCCATGAACACGTGTGCTACAGCTAATTCCCTCCCTCTTATCAATGTCCCTTTTAACCCAGCATCTTTTAGGCTACTTACGTTCACATATGTTTGTGCTCCCAGCTGTTGCGGGTTGCCACTGTTTCTGGTTATATCCAGAGCAGCAGTGATCACAGGTTTCCCCACAAGTGTTATGCTGACATTCACACTGAAACCTACAGAAAGGAAACTCTTACTCTGCTGAAGCTGCACTTATTTATTTTTTTTCCTTAATTTTATCACAGTCCAAGACTTACACAGAGTGTGAAAAGGACAGGACATAAGCTCACATTTAAAGAAGTCAAACAGTAATACCAGAACATTTTGGAATTTTCCTAAAATTCTTCATGATTTATTACTTTAACTGTGTGATTATGAGTTTCTTAGCACAGATTACTTATGAAGAACATTTATAGAACTTTCAATAGACTGGATTATGAAACTTTACTGTAGACTATTAAATCAAGATGATATATAACTGTTTAGGATGTATCCTTTTTTAAATTCATTCCAGCTTGTTGACCTACAGTAAATCAAAATATATATCACCTTTATATACATGCCTTCATCATTTTTTATTATACTTTCTTTACAATAATTTTATTAGTATTTTTAATAAACCAAGATAATAACTTCATATTGTTATCTTTTAAATAGAACACACTAGTCAGCAAGAAAACGTAGGGTTTTGGTTTGTCATTTGTTCTTTTTTAATTTAGCTGAATACCCTACTTAAAGGGCAGGCTTTCATTATAGTCTAGGTCTTACTATCATGCATAGTAACTCAATCCCAGGAGGAACAAAGACCTTAAGACTGGAGAGGCCCTTTCCAACATTTCTTTCTTCTCTGTGTAGTCTAATAATCAAGGGGCAATAAAATTTTTTAGTATAACCATCCTATTCCCTTGGATTTCAGACTTTCTGTACTTAAATTTTCTCCAGCATAGATATCTGGAAAGGAGGCACCCATCTCCCCACTCACTTTTCATTAAAACACAACTGAAAATATTGAATCATCCTGATAAATGTTTGTTTCAATGCCATTATGGATATTTAAAGCATGTTTTAGACAGCTTGATTATCCACAGTCAGTTCCCTACAGCAGATGAGGCGAGAAGCCTGATCTAACTCCTTGTGAAATCGATACAGAGATCATGAACTTCACAGGGAAAGGGAATAGTTCATTCAGTTTAGTTTTATTTTTTCTAGTAATGATCAAGAGCCATTGGATCTTGGCTGAGCTCAGTAATTCAATAATACTGAATATCTCAAGGAAGTTCACTTTCTTCTTCTAAATCCTGCTGCTGGAAGGTGATACCAAGCCATGTTTTCCAAAAGAACTAAGGGTTGCTAAGAAATTATTCAATCTGCCAAACTCTTATTTCAATTTAAAAGAAAAAAACTAAGACTTGTTGTTCTTATATTTCACATAGAGTTGATCTTGACATATTTTCTTGTCAATTATTAGCAGATTCTAGTTTTTTTTTTAAATATACTGGAAAATCCCTGTAAGATTATATAATTATATAATAGAAAAGGTCATTTGAAAATATTCATGCATTGTTTTTCTCATATTAAATTAATATTATGCTCAGTTTACTTACTGGTATTGGTTTTCAGCACTCTTTGCATTACACACTTCAGCATGGCCATGACATACACATCGACCACCAATACTGATGTCCTTTATACTGTAGTAATACTATGGAACAAGCACATGAAGTATGTATAGATCTTTTTCTTTACTCATATTATGTCAGAAATATCAAAATCATATTGTTAAATCTTGCTTATCAGAATTTTAAAGGCATGAGACTGCTCACTGGGGAACTTCTCAATGTGTATAAATACCTGAAGGGAGGGTGCAAAGAGAACGGAGACAGGCTTTTGCCAGTGGTGCCCAGTGACAGGACCAGAGGCAATGGACACAACCTGAAAACTCAGTTTAGGTGCCCTCTGAACACCAGGAAACACTTTTTCACTGTGAGGGGGATGGAGCACTGATGCAGGTTGCCCAAAGATTTTGTTGCGTCTCCCTCCTTTGAGGTACTAAAAGCTATCTGGACGTGGTCTTGGCCAACTGGCTTTAGGTAGCCCTGCTGAGCAGTGGGGTTTGGACCTGAGGACCTCCAGATGTCCCTTCCAACCTCAACCATTCTGTAATTCTGTGACTCATTTTGGTTGCATGTACACCCTCCTCTTTCATGGAGGTGGATTGGCTCACACAGATGAGATGCTTCCTCAAGACAGAGAACTTTTCCAACTAGCTCTCTTTGCTCTCTCTAGGCAGGTAAAGAACAGTAGACTAGGAAATATTTTTTGTCTTCTGAATTATCTCCCTTAAATATACACATTCATTTCTAACTATGTATACCACTTTCATACCATAACATTTCATACCAAAACTTTCAAGTAAAATCTTTCAGTGTTTTCAGCACAGGTAGAGATGATCACCATGACTCTTGCCAACCTATCTGACAGTGGAGTTTGGTATAACAGTCTTCACATCTCAGTTTATAGTTTCATACAGCTTTGTAGAGCTACACTTTACTACTAAAAGTAATTGCACTGTCACTAGTCAGTAGTAAGTCAAATTAGCAATAGGCCAAAGTGATTTATAAGCCAAATTGCCACAGTGTAGACATAAAACATAATCTGTATAATTCAGTGTGTCATGAACTCAAACCTTTAACAGGGGAAGCCAGGCTTCCCCTTGGAAGTGGGGGATAGCAGAACAGAATTCTACAGTAAGTTTAATACAAAGATTTTCCTTAAAAATATTTACTATTTCCTAGACTTAGAAGGTCTCTACAATAAAACCTTGCACTTTCTTTTAACAATTTGATAAAATACTTAACATTTTGTTCAGCTATCCTACATCTCATGACTACGATAACATCAGAAGTTCCTCACACTAAAGCTGTGTTGCTTGCCAAGTAAACTAAACACTGCATTTACATCTGCCTGTGAGCAACATCTTAAAATTTACTTAAGGCAATAAAGGCACTTAATGGGAGTGCTAACAAGTAACTGGAATATCTTTATGGTTTTTGATCCAGAAACCCTCACACACATTTGTGCAGTGCCTCACCCCAGGGTTTCCTCCAATTGTTACTGAATCTTCATGTTAAATGAAAAGGTTAAAAATAACAATACAATATAAAGTCTGCAATCTCTCCAAGTATATGAATTTCTATGCAGTGTTCCCTTGAGGGAGCTGAGTTTCCTTGAATTTCCCCAGTGAATGGGAGTGGGAATTTGGCTTTTAGCTCTTGGATAGCCCCAAATCCACTGAAAACACCTATACATCTTGCTTCCTGAAAGTCTTTTTCTAAATAAACAAGGGAAAGTAGTATCAAATAATGGTGAAGAGATTTAGTTCCTCAGTTCTGTGTAAGATGATAGTTTAAAAGATTACCACTTTGGCTCCTTATAGCTCACATAATGCACCCAACTTCCTTCCATATTCAAAAAGAGGGAAACTGTCTGTTACAAAATCATTAATCATTACTTCCCCCTCACAAATCTGTGCTGACCCAGTTACCTTCTTGTCTCAAACAAACCTGGAGAAAATATGGGGATTTAAAGGTGGGTCACTGTAAATTTTGATTGTTAGGAGGTTGCAGATTTAAAACATGCAGATCATTTTTTGGTCTCTAACCTGCTGAATATGATTCTTCAGTGTACTTCAGCAAAAACAATACTTACTCTACGGGTTACAGTGGGGTCTCGTTGAGCTTTCGATATCAAGTGTCCAAGAAGCGTATTTGTTCTGAGGAAATGAAGGCGGATGTTTGTTGCTTTTGTGAATTCTTGAAGACTAGGGGAATAAGTGAAGTTTTTTGCTCCAGGGCGGCCATTTACCAAAGATACCACAATCTAACAAAGAAATAAGCATATTTTTGTTAAAATATATCAACTGCAAGTGTCAGCAGCAGCACAGAGCAAAATTAATAAAAGAATCAGAAAACTTTCTATTGTTACTGAACATACTCACAGTAACAACTATAAGTTTCATACTGAGGCCAGGACATTGGGAAAAACAGTGATGTTAGTCTTGGACCCTCCTGAATTCTTGTTACCCATATGGCACACCAGAAAAAAAAATAGTGCCTCTATCTGTTTGAAAACAGCTATAATACAGAAAGTACATGCTTTTATAGGAAAAAACAATAGGAATGATTGCAAACAGTTATATTAACAGTGGATAGTATCAATGGGAGTTTTGCCTGAGTAAAAACATCAGGTTTTGGCTCCTTCCCAAAGCACATTTATTTTTGGGTTAAGGCACAAACGTTCCTGGAAAATATTATTGTTACCAGGTCCAGTGCCTGGGAGCGTATTAATGGTCTTTTGGAGGAAAGTACACAGTGTTGCTTTAGAAAATCCCCTCACATGAAAGGAGATTTATCTGACTCTCAAAACAAGGGCAATAGTGCTTTTTTATTTTTTAAAGAAACAGATGCCAGCAACCAAGCAATCATGAACCTCTGTTAAATTAACAATCCGGTATGCATGTATAGGACTGAGTTAAAGACTTTCATTAGCAACCGCAGTGTTCTTCTACAGAAATTATTCTTTACAATGTTTTATTAGGAAGATTTTACAGCTATTTTAATAAACAAATTCTACTTTAATCGGCAACTACAATCCCAGATCCATATGCTCAAAACTGTGGATAACTCTTGAGCTCAGATCTGAATTCTAACCACATCAGGCATAAAAGGAGAATGTCAGCAGGAGCCATCAGTATAGCCAGGAGTTTAAAATTCATTCAAATAATACAAGCCACAGTTCTGCCTAGGAAGAAACAATGGCTAAATTCAGAACGTTTTCCAAACATCTATTATATCTTAAGCATGTAGCATTTTATAAATTCTGTTCTTAACTAGCTACTTATTCTGGAATGGCAATTATCTATTTCTACAGCCTTTACTTCCATAGCAATTGTGATGCAGTAAGTTCTGCTGTGTACATGGGAAATGTTCAGAAAACACGGTCAGCACCTTCAAACGCATATGGCTAAAGTGAGGCATGTAAATCATGATAAACATCAATACAGGGAACTTTGAGCAGCCCCCACCTCCACAGGGAATGGTGAAAGTTAGGAGGAGCCAGATCACTCTTCAAATAACTCACCAGCTACTTCAGTGCTTGGTTATGGACTTGTTAATGTAGATTCAAGCTGTCATAACTTAAACATTACTTCCAGTTTAGGTTTTTATTAAAACAGCAAACATCTAAAACTGATGCTGTTTGCTTTCAGCGTTACGCGCTACTTTCCTAAAAGCACTTACCTCTCCATTTTCTAGAGGCAGAATGCGAGAGTACTCTGTGGTGCAAAGGACGTCGCTGTCCCTCCTCACCGGAAGATTGGCTTCCGTTCCGAAGTGCTCCAAGCAATCTGCTTTGGAGTCTAGTCAAGCAAGAACAAAATTATTTTTACACATGAAAATAAACACTATTGTTCTAATTTAAAATAATGAAGAAGTATCCCCTGTGCTTTCAGGTAAATTCTCCCCCATAACTGAATAATAACAGTGATTGTGTCGTTCAGCACAGAAAAATGGAAATTCCTAAAACCAGATAATTTCTCATCCTAAGCAATTCAGTGGTGCCTGACAAGACATGGCACGATATTTCTCATATCATCACAAAAAAAAGCTGTAGTCCAAGATTTTGCATTTGTAATTCACTTTGATTTTTGCAAGGAACTTGAGGGATAAAGGTAGTGAGGTTCTGACACAGTCAAAACCTACAAACAAAACAAAAGAAGAATTCCCAACATACTGAAAAATATTCATGGTCTGAATTACTTTCAAAATATCATACTCATTTTTACTTACACTCTTGTCGCTAATTCATTGCAGATAAGATAAGAGAAATGTATTTGACATTCATGGTCTTCACTGTGGCTGAAATCTTTAGCAAGCCTCATGGTCTGATTTTCTGCTTCTGAGTGAACGATTAAATAAACCTGTCCGCAAAAGAGCAGTGACACAAGGATTGATACTCACGAGCAAAATATTGCCAAGGAGTGAAAGTTCTTCCAAAGTCCACTGATCTTTCTAAGACCCAGAGATCTGGACGAGGAGAATTTGCAAACTTGATAAGGATATAGGCAACATGGAAGAGCTGGTAACAGAATATACACATATCTCATCAGCAGCTTTTTGAACTCTATATCAGAATACTAAAACTAATGCAAATAAACACATTTTCTTTAGTATACAGTGAGAAGGTTATTCTCTGCTGTTTCATTCCTACTAAAACAATGGGCCAGATTCTCAGCTGGCTACCTCATCTGGCAACGTGTTCCAATACATTAGGAAAGCTGCAATAGCACTGTGTTAAATGCCATCTCTTGCATTTCAGAACAGCTCTGTTTGGCACATGATTGTTTGGGTGTGTTAAGGGTACAGTAGCTGGAATTTACCCTGCCAACTTAATACAGCCTGACAAGCACTGAGTTCACTTCTTGTGATACTAAATTAGCTACCTGAATAGCCAGACAGTATCTGCACATGGAAAAATGACTTATCACACAATAGTATTGAGCAAAGTAAGTGGCAGCCATTCTGTTGACAGAACCAGGTCAGAGTCCAGAACTGTGCACAATGACTGCACAGGTGGAGTAATGATCTTGAATTACCAACGGGAAGTCTCTGCACTGATTCTAAGAAATAAGTGAATACTTTGGGGACTGTGGCAAGATTTGTTTTTCTGATACTTTTTGCCTAAGTAACTTCCACTATTTGGCTGGCAAGTTTCAGAGTAAGGATATCGGCCATACAGACATTACATGTCATCCAGTGTGGCCATTCAGTGCGAAGACTGGCATCCGCCCAGGAAGGCATAATAGTTCTGAAATTCCTAAAGAAAGTGCTTCATGTTCATGCTTTTGGCCAGCTGAATCTCTCAAGGGGGACTGACCAGTTCAAATCAGGTTTGCACTGGGCAGGCAACTATCCATTAATAGTCTTGCTTCCCCTGTGTTTTAAGGTCTTTGGGAATCCCATCCTTACATATATGTTAACAAGCATGGATAACACTCTGTGTGTTGGTTGATACAGATGCAATCAAGAGAAATGGTTTAGAAATCTCAAAAGGAAATAAAGGAAGCATATAGAAAAGACTCTGCCTTCTTCAAGGCCCCACGGCTTATAGTCATGTTGTGGAATCATTACAATGACCTTCTAACTACTCTTCAAAAAAGCAGATGACATCTGCTTCAGCTTGTCATATAGTTATTATATACTTTTACACAGATGCTACTCAAAGTGCTGACACGGCCAGTTTTGTGTAGTCTCTTATAACAGGTGATACCTTCCCATAAGCATGAGCAAAATAGTAGCAGTGAATTCCATTTCCACAGTGCTTCGACACTGCTGAAGAAATATGAGACAAGCTTACTGACATCAGTCTCACCCTGGACTATAAGCTTTCATAAGAACCTAAAGAAAAAAGTGGCCAAAATGAAGGCATAGAATCATAGACTCAACTAGATTGGAAAAGACCTTTAAGATCATCAAGTCCAACCATTACCCTGTGATTGCCAAGACCACCACTAAACTGTACCACTGAGGGCCTCATCTACATGGTTTGTGATCACTTCCAGGGACAGTGATTCCAGCACTTTCCTGGGAAGCCTGTTCTAATACCTCATTACTCTCTCTGCAAATAATTTTTTCTAATATCCAATCTAAACCTCTCCTGGCTGCAGGCACATATGCTTATGTGAAGTTTATGGTTGAATTTCCCTTCCTCCCCCCTAATAAAAGTACTCATTTGGACATTACATTCCATTGTATCCCTTTAATTTACAACAGTGACTAATCATATCACTACATAAAAGCTATTCAACATATTAGCATACAAGGCTACACTGAGCCCGAATCATTCAGCACTATATTATTGTCATAAAAGCACAGTAAAAAATCCCAAACCAACACTTTTTGAAGTGTAACATTAGACACTCCTTTGTCATCATAGACTACCATGCTATCCTGAAACTTCATCTTCTTCTGAAGACAGAGTTCAGAAAAATACCTGGGGGAGTATTACTGTAAAATCTGCTCAGCATTAAGCAAGCCAAAGATGAGGGAATACCTGCTAAAATTAGGCAATCCAGAGAGTCAGGGGAAGGGCAATGAACTTCAGTCAGACATTCTGCATTCAGAAGTTTAAAATATGTTGAAAACTACATTGGGAAAGTCAGGACCAATTAAAGGAACAAACGAGACTTCATTTGATCCAAGTATTTTAAACAAGTCGGGAATAGCCACTGTATAAGCAGGTCTCTTAACAGGGTAGACACTGCCTCAGGGATCAACATTATAATTATTCAGGACTGTGATTGATTAGAAATGTAACTATTGTACAGAAAGTCAGACAGTGAAGTAAAGCAGAGCTTTTGCTTTAAGGTTTTTGCTTTTTCTCATATTACAAAGTACAGCAAAATAAGCATTTTTCTAGAAGAGATTTAACATCCCAAAGGGATTTTGACTTTCAAATTCACCTCTAGCCCTTGTGAAACAGAAGCAGCAGCAGGTGGGTGTTCTGTTCCAACTCTTATGGTAGTGAGCACTCAAACTTCCATCATGGTGCAACTTTTCAACTAAATATTGTCATCAGACTGTGGCAAAAGGCTCCACTGGGACTCTGCTCTCAGTCTTGATGCAGCAAATTAAAAGCTACTGACATTGCACTAGGTTCTGCTTCCTCTAATTGTGAACACTTGATGACCAACTTACAACTCAGTCATTGTTTACCTGCACACATATATACCTTACTTTTTGTCATGTTTCGCACATGCAAAAACAATTCCATATTTTGTTTACAGAAAGAAGGTGCCTTGAATCAAAATAAAGAGCAAGACAACTACTCAAAGAGGAACACTACATCCCTGCTATCTTTTCAATATAACAGCCTGTGGTACTGCAAGGTATTTAGACATGCTTCTAACTTTAAGAACATTTCCTTTTCTTTGAATACCAGAACCTTTGTTTCAGCTCACTTAAGAGGGAATTGCACTCTGAAAATTCCTGCCTCTGTCAGCTACTGACAAAGTCTGCATGACTAACATACACTAAGCTATTAATTTTTATGACCCTGAAATAAGATAAGGTGAATTGGGCTCTCAGTGTTTATGTATTTGCTTGAATAGACTTATTCTGCCACAGCATTTAATTTTCTTCTTCATTGTTAGTATTGTGAACTACTATATGAATTTGGGCAATGAAAATATTAGGCAAAATGTCGAAAGTAAATCTCAAGTTCAAACAAATCCTAAGATTAAGCTTTAACTGGCTGAATGCAGATATGAGATAATGTCTGAGAAGTGGAAAAAACTACCCAAACCAACAACGTATGTATCCTACTAAACCCTCACACATCCACCAACTAAAATGATCCCTTCCTGGTATTAGGACCTGGAGTGATTTTGACTTTTATCTTGAGTTTCTCCCATTTCCAAGTAAGGGAGGTCAGAGTAGCCTTTCCAAGTGGTACCAGAGTAAAGAGAAACACACAGCCTCACGCTGAGAAATCCTTTAATAACTACAGGAATTTTAGCACATAGTGGTTGGTCTCCAAGGATTCCCATGAGAAGGAGGCACTCAGTTCATATCCTTCCTCTGAAGGAAGGAGGTTTCTCAGAAGTTTACTCAACATATAAAAGATAAGGTGTCTGCCAGTAGGTTCTCCAAAGAAGCTAACAAGTACACAGTGGGAACAGAAGTTTTGGATGGAGCAATGTGCTACACAAGTGGATGATGATGCACAAGTGTTGGTCACAAATATGCTGGACTACACTGCAAAACAAATTACAGTCTGTAACCTAAACCTGCATCTTACAGAGACCATGATGGATGCAAGCAGCTCAGAAAGTCAGGTCTGCTTTACTGGGATGTGATTGAGTCATGATTCCCCTGCCCATTCATAACACCCTGCTCTGCATTCAGTGTCTCTACCCTGCATGCCCCGCCTGAAAGACACACTTCCCTACAGTTTCCTGGGAAAGAACGACTGAGCAACTCACTTCACAGGAGCACAAAGCACAAGGGGATGCAACACTACTCAACTCTACAGTGTAACAAAAAGAGCAACACAATGCAAAGGAAGTCCAAACACTGTGTGCTAAGGTAGTGTAGCCAATGCGGCCTAAAAATTCGTCACATTCTATATAGCTCTCTCTTCTTTTATGGTTCAATAGAGAAAAGAAACCAAGAAAACAGGCATGTTATTAATTTAATTAGTAGAAATGCAAATTCAAAAAACCACAGCAGTTTAGTTTAACTACTGATATTCTCCATCTTAAGTTGTCTGGTCATTCTGCACTGCTCCTTTACTGGTTCCAAAAACTCCAAATTAAGGTATCCTCAAACTGAGAACCATCCCAGTCATGTAAGGGACAGGAGCATTAAGATCTCATGAAATGGAAGATGTAAAATAATTTGCACCTGTATTCCCAAAAATAATGGCAGGTAAGTCTCATAGAGAAACATTTTCTTTAGTAATTCTTCCCCCTGCAGTCAACTAAATTGAATGCCTATTCAAAAAGTCCCACCCAATATAACCAGTCAATAAACAGTTACTACTGTCCAAAACATATTTGCATATGTACACATATATTTTGCAGTCCCCAGCATATATTTATAGTCATATATTTACAGCTGGTGTGAACTGGCAGAGTGCAGCTAATTTCACTGGATGAGTGCCCAGTTATGACAGCTGGGAATCTGTCCCTGTGACTTAAAATACAGACGCAGAGGTTTTACTGTTAGCTACTTGCCTATTGCCTGCACAGGAAATACAGGTGTTCATGTAACTGTCATATTATTAATCCATGTTACACTGGGTTTGCTGTTCCTTTCCTTTTAGACCATGTTATCAGTATTTTTCTGTCTATCTGGAAGATATTGCTGGACGATAGAAAAGCCAGAAGGACCCCTAAGGCAAAAGCAGACTCCAAACATTATTCTCAAAATGCATGTATGGTAAGAGATCATGAAAGCTCTCTCTCTCTCTGTGACCATGGAAAAGGAGAACATGAAATGGAAGGTAGACCCCTAGTACCATCTGGCTGGTCCCCTGTAACTTCAGGTTAACAAGTTACAGTGCGTGTGCAAGGCAGCACACAGTCACTAAACATGTGTGATGCCACTGGCAAGAACCCACGTCACCAAAATTCCTGAAGGAAAATGATCATTTCATTAAAGTTAACTTGGTAAAAAAAATACAGAATATAAAGGACAAGAAAGCTGTAGGTGCTGGAATTTAAAATCATCAGTTCAAACATCTCTCCCAAGTGTATATAAACGCAAGATATGATCAAACCTTACCCAATAGCTCATGCACTTACCTGTCCCAGATCTAAAGTGACATTGACTTCATTGTACTTCAACCCCATAGAAAGAGAAGGACTTTGCCACCAGCGCTCTGTGCCATCAATTGCGTTGGTTACAGGGTGAGCTTTACTGGGGTCAGCAGCATTGCAATAATCACAGAACTGTCCCTGAAACACAGTAAGTTAAAAAGATTGTCTCAGCTGAAAACTTCCACACTGCAGATGCATGCTGTTCTTAACTGAGATTCTGAACTAGAGCATTGACTAAAACTGAGGTTTTTTGGTTTACTTTTTATATAGAGTATTTCTTAATATATAACAATTCCTCTGATGATTAAATGACACAATTATACCCTGAAACACACTAATTTTTATGTTAAAAACTAAAATTTCAGTAACTTCTGTAAGTAAACTACACTAAGTGTTTACTTATTAATTAATCAATACTTTGGTGAAATTACCTATGTTACATCTGCAGGGGTGTCTGCAGAAAATTAATGAAACAAAGCCCCTTAAAATTGGATTAAGACCATCAAACAGATTTTCTTCAATTGTAAAATATCCACATATGTATGTAGCCTGGTATTAATAAAACCATACAAAATGCTCTGTTACTTGTCTATGAGTTTGGTATTACAATTTTTCAATGCTGCTTTCATTTTTTTCATGCCATTATAATATATTCTGAATCAGAGACTTCTGAACAATATGTTATTTTGGAAAATACAATGGATCCTACAGACTGTTCCCTTAAAGTTGTCCTTTAAAGTATCCCACTGTATCCTTTGCAGAAGTTACCACCCAACTTCCAGTCCACGAACAAAGGCATAATCTGGAGATGCCCTGATAATCTCTCTTTGATAGTCTGTAAAACTTTTTGTAGTCTTCTGTACAATTATGATGAATAAACTTTAGGGAACTTAATTGTCTTTTAATTTGGCATCTTGTCTTGACACACAAGCAGTATTTTTATCTTTAAGAAACTGCATTTTATAGTCTACCAACTTAAGTGCTGAAGTGTTGTGAATATTTATTAAGATATCTTTTTAGTGTCTTATTCACTTCTTACTCCAGTCACTGGGTAGAAATAATCCATAAAAATGCTTAACTTTGCCAGGCACAGGACTTTGTAGAACCCCAACAGGAAAAAAAAAAGCATTTTAATTGAATGGCAGTAGTCCCTTAATGATTTCTGCAGCTGGGCAGTTGCTTTATCCATTCAGCCTGTGAGGTGCTGACACTGTGTTGGACTCCTGTTTTAAATAAAGTAGTATTTGCACCATTCCCTTTATCAACTAAGCATATTTTCATCAAAGACGTGACAAATCTTCTGTTGCTTCCACAACCCATGTTGCCTGGCATGAAGTATAATCCAACCTTTCGAGTATTAACAGAATCCCATATAACTGCCATTATTTTGTGTGTCACTGCTGTCAGACTAACCAGTGTAAAGTAACTGGAGCAATTGTATTTGTCCACTTTTAATACAGGAGTAACATTAGGGGTCTCACATTCTTGCTGGGTACAGTCTTTCAAGCTTAGTGAATTTAAGACTTTAAACAGAATTTGTTTAACATATGTCATAGCTACTAAAGGATTGGAAAATACTTCATCATTCTCATGTGATACAAATACACCATCTTGTGTCTTCCAAATACAAAACGTAGATGTCCACCAAATATTTCTGCATCAGTAGTAAAAATTTCAGCATCTGCATCTAACAGTGGTTCCATCCTCATCCTGCTACTCTTAGCTATTCTGATCCAGCACTGCAGGTGTCAAGCTGGCTGAGGGTTAACTCTTCAGAATTCAAAGAGCTGTACAGAGACTTACTAAATCCTCAAGTATGTAGGTTGGTGAACAACGTCTGGGGTCATGTTATAACGCCATTCTCCTCCAGCTCTGTTAGAGAACGTGGCTTGGCTGACTTACGTGCGAACTACAATATGCCAGGACACTGCTGGATTCAGATACAGTTTGCTGCAGCAGACACCACATCGGTCCGTGCTAGCTACAGGCAATGTTGACTATTTTTGCAGTGATGATAAAGAACATTATGTCACTATCTGCAAAATCCATATACTGAGAAATCAATCTAGGCACCAATAACTGCAGTTACCACCACATCAAAGCATCTTCCCTGACAAATGTGTACTTGGAGTTCTGACATATATATGTTACAACAGTTGAAGCTTCCCCAAATAGATTTATAATGTGCATGAAACATGGTCTTTAGATTTAAATTCATGTCCACAATGATCAGACTGGAAATACAGAGGAAACAGTTGCTGCTACATCAGTTTCAGCTCTGATCTGGAGGCAGCCTCAAAGAAAGGCTAAATGAGCAGCAAACAATAGTGAGTATTAAATATAAGGGTTACATTTACAGGCACTTACGTGATTTCAGCATACCAGAGCACTTGATCTGAACTCAAGATACCATCTTTTTCTTTTGGGGCACATAATTCAAAGAATTTCATTGCAACAGCTGAAGTTTCGGTTATTTAAAGTACATTCCAGCAATGCTGCCAACAAGGCAGCAAAACAAAAAATGAAAGAAAAGAAATTATTGGACAGAGCAGCCTCCCCTGCTTCCCACTGGCAGTATCTTAGCCATGCTCAGCACGTCTGCTACAGGACACGTCTCCATTCCAGGAATGGAGCCTCTAGATTTTGTATGATTTTGGCTGCAGTTCATCAGGCAGGCAGGTGTGCATTTGCTAGTGACCTTGTTATCCTCCTTTCCCCTGGTTCTCCCTGAGTGAATGAGAAAACTGGAACTGCATGAAGGAGTTTGCTGAAATATGCCAGTGTGGACCAAAGACATACAGGGATGTAAGTTGTAGAAAATGACAACAATGAAGGATTTGTTCACTATTTAATACCTAGAAGTTCTGTGCCCACTGGCAGGGCAGGACAGGAATGCAGCAAAACTTTAATTCACACCTGGGCACCGCTGCACACAGATTGGCAGACAAAGCCAGGCATGTCATTTATCTATCTGCTGCTGAAATATTCTACAATGCCATGCATCTCTTCACTCAACACTGTTCTTATTAAGTCATTGTCCCACCTGCCAATGTGCTAAACAAGGGAAACACACTGCTTTGCACAGCATATGCCCAGCACTGCCTCAAGAGCCTCACGGGCTGAGCTGTCCATGAAGAGACTATACACCTCACCAATCACCTCTCAGAAGAGCTTTAAATGACCTCCAAGCTCTCTTTCTGGGTACTAGAGGCTTCATTAAAAGATACATCACCAAATGACAAGCTAGATGAGAGAAGCCAATGGCAGAGCAGTGGAAATAAAGCTGGAGCTTCTCCTCCTGTCTTTGCCTTATTTTCAGTGGTTGGAATAACACTGGCAACAGTCCTGTCTGCTCCCTTCATCAGAATAAGGATCCCCCTTCGCACCTTCTTTCCGGTTTCTTTGTTCACAGAGCAACAGCCACAGTCCAGCCGTGTAGAGACCCCAGAAGTGAGTGACTCAGGTGTATGGTATTGCTTTAACTTGAACTGGCCTGACATGGTGGCTATTACACCTATCCCTTTATGTAAGTGTCTGACCTTCTCTCCGGCTCTTAAGAAACAACACGTGAATACTTATGCTGATTTTAAATCTCTCTTTGTCACCTCAGCTTCTGTGTTTAATGCACTTCTCTCCCATTTTCCACGGAAAAAGAGATTCTCTTATCTACAGTGTCTTTGAACTTGTAAGATGGAGTAGCTTGAGAATGCCTACATTGTGCTGTTATCGCATGTTCTATAGCTGGATTTCCCTGACCTTTTGAAAGACTTTCCAACCCTTCTTGAACCATAACAACTACTGGTAAACCACAGGAGTATTCATGTTATGTATTTCAATAGGGCTTTCTGGAAAGAGATGCTGCTGTATCCATGCTTACACAAACGCTGTAAGAGGTGCAACATGCTTCCTTGTGCCAGGGCTGCTCTATCAGTAGTCCTAGGAACTTGAATCAGGCATGAACCATAACTGCCCTCTAACATAGGGCCTGTAAGGCAAATATTTAACAAGACGAACACACGCACATCGCTTTTTACCCCCTTCCTATAAACTCTCATTTCCAATGTCAGTATATAAAGAGAACAATTACAAAAACTGTTAATGGCAATGTGCTTCATTCTGCTTGCTTGACATGTTTATTTGATGTTTGCTTTGGCTGATTTTTGTTATACTGTGATTTCTGATATTCCAAGGCATGTTAGTATGAGATTTCACTGCAGCAGTGGCCTGTGTTGTGTTTATGAGAGATTATTGGTCTTGCTTGAACAGCTTGAATAACCTGGTGGCATGGTTGTTTCAGGCAACTTTTAACATTGGTGGTGTGTTCAGAATGAGGGGGTGGATGCCTAAACTTCAGATGTGTGTCAGAAACAAAGAAACAAGCAGTTTCCTGATCATCACAACCTTTAGTTTAAGCCTGTAATACCTGTGACCCAGTCTTCCTATTAGTAAAACTGCATTACTCAGCCTTTAAGCATCTCCAAAGCACTTCATCCTTTTTATGACGGAGGGCACTACACATGTATGGCAAACTGAGATCCCGTGGTGAGGCAGGGAGGCATGGCAGAGAGGAGTTCAGGGCAAAGCATACTGCTGGCTGTGGCTAACAAAACTGCAAGGCCAAGGTGTGTGATTGTGCATGCTCCCTTCTAGCACATGACAAGGAGCACATATGCTGCACTTCCTTAGTCTCTCCCCCTCTCTTGAGCATCCGTCCCCATTAAAAAATGAGAAGAAAAACTCTGTTATCCATAACAACCTCTTCTTAAACTAGATATTAGGGGTTATTTCACTGTTATAACACACAAACACCTCATGAGACTTCAAAAAATTAATCCTTCTTCCAAGATGCTAAAAATTTACTTGCATTCTTTCTGTATTGCCTGGAGTCAGAAAGTGGACCTTAAAGCTTTTGAATTCTCTTTCAATTTGCAGTTTCATTCTGGCTCTCTTCTCCTCCCACCACAAGAGAATACAAATAAAATCATTTTGGAAGGTCTGATGCTTTAGGAAAGTCCCCACTTTGACAAAGTTCAGATCAAACTGATACTGAACATGCATTACAGTACATCACGGAGTTTGGTGCATTTGTTACTCCTTCCATACCCTCTAACAGACATGTTCATACAAGTTTCTACCAAAGGAAAAATGTATTTCCATTAACCCTTTGCCAGGAGTGTTACCATTTATTGTTGTCTATTGTGACTGGCACAAAACGCGCGTAGTGATCTCATGCTATGCGAGAAGAGAACGTTGGCATCCTCACTGCCCTGTGTTCTTGCATTCCCTGTCAGACTCCCAAGGTATCTCCGGCTTCCTCCCACAAGCAGTGCAAGGCACAGGCAATGAGCCTCACACTCAGTGCTTGTAAAATACCCCAAGCTTACTGGCTAAA
>NW_009909788.1:0-295 GCF_000696875.1 Nestor notabilis | reverse complement strand
TCCTTTTCCCCCGCCACTCTCCGGAAAGACGCCTGCTCCCCACGTTACCACTGCAAGACATCCCCATCCACAGCCCCGTAGGCTCGCTGCTTTACTCCCAGAGGTATCACGCTGCTCTCCGCGGCCAAGCGCTGGGGTCACAGACACCGCTCGGCTTTAGCCGCTCCAGGCGGGACGAGCGGCTCACGTAGCTCCAGGAGCGGCCGGGCCAGCGGGGCCGGAGCAGAGGTAGCGGGGGTAAGGGGACTGGGGGGGATGGGAGAGGTAAGGGGCATAAGAGGGTGCCGGGACACCT
>NW_009909787.1:0-29126 GCF_000696875.1 Nestor notabilis | reverse complement strand
AAGGTCCTTTCCAACCCTAACTATACTATGAGTCTATGAAGTAATCTCATTACTTAATTCACCTTACAATCACTCTTTCATATATGACCGCCTATATAAAACAATTTAAAAAACAACCCACAATGAAAGGGATCACAACAGCATACACTCAACTGGTTCTGTAGTGCTGTGTGATATAAAAATATCAATGCACTCAAGCTGTCATATATTTCATACATATTTAATTTACTCTTTTCAATTATTTTCTTTCCTGCCCTCAATTAGTCATGAAGTCTGAATGCATTGAAGAGGATCAAATAAACTTGAAATCTGTGGCACAGTTTTTATTGACTTTGATTTATTTATTTATTTATCTGCTTGCAGAGAGATTTTTGTGATGCAGTTTTCCACTAGCCTTTAAAACTTTGTACAATACCCTTCTCTTTTCGAGCTTTAACTTCTGGTATTCTGTCACTACTTTTCCTCCCCGTCTCACGGTTACCTCCTTCTCTCATCTAAACTCTGATTTAACACTAAAGAAGTCCTGAGTTTTCTTGCTGATCTGCCTTGCAAACTGCTTTTGCTACAGATTATATTAAGCAGATGACAGATTCTGTGTGTTCTACCTCCACGTGGAAGATCTTTGAAAAATCTGTATGCAATGCAGAGTGAATAAACTACAGTGGTGCATATTTCCAGGCATAACAACAAAACCATTTACTGAAGAGTTTCTTCAAGAGTTATGTTTCTTTAATTTTTTGGAAGAGGCATATCTCAAAGAAAAAACACTTCAAGACTGAGAAAAACTGAAATATTCTTCAGTCTACCAAGCAGACAATAGTCCTTGCTGAACAACTGAAAAACAAAATAGAGGAAGAAATACTGATACTTCAGCTGCACCCAGTGCCTAAAGCAAGCCACGTGCCATGTTGGAAGAGGGACTTTACAGGATTCGCTCCCAACAGATTGCAGCAGCTGTCACAATTAACTAGGAGGAATACATTTAACTAGGGGGAATACATATCAGATTCATTTAGATGCAAGAGCATAGCAACCAATCTTCCTTTTATTTTCCTTAACACAGGGGGGGAAAAAAACCAAAAACCAACAAACCCATGCTTTTTTGAAGTACTTTTCAAAAATGAAGGGTGTTTAATTGAGATTTTTTTAAAAGTCACTACCATTAGACTAACACCAGGCGCCTCAGCCCTCAAAATAAACGTAAACCTAAAAAGTGTTGTTTTCTAAAAGAAGAGGTGGTGGGGAATTTTAAATAACAGATTAACTGCATGGCCGAAAAGAAGATACTGCAGAGTAGTGCTATCTAGAATGATAACCATTAGTGTCAGTACAGTGCCAGCTTTCAGCAAAGGAGTGATTGTGCTGTATCAGGAACGTCCCTCTGCATTAAGGGCATACCTGAACATTTCACAAAGCAATCGACCTAAGCAGCCATTTGCAAACCATGTGCTGCCTGAAGGACACACCGGAATCAATAACTTCAGGTTTCTACTCTGAATTATTCATTCAGCCTTTGCACAACGAAAAGCTGTGCTCTCATTAATGCACTATCACTGCAGCACATGATTTTGTACACAGAGCTTTAAAACAATACTTTTAAAGCATTTTGTCCTGCTACTTATAAAAGCTTTCTTGATTAATAATACCTTTAAAAGTGACTTCTGGGGTAACTAATGACTGTGCAGGGATGCTGCCCGTTGCTCCTATCTCCAGGGTGTTTCTCCTAAGGTCCAGCCAGTCAATGGTCTCAAGCCAACCTGCACGCCGGTGGGCACTTGGTGGTGGTGTTTGCTGCCAGTGCCAGTGGGGAGGACAGCCCTTCTTCTCCAGAGAGCTGCTCGGGCATTCCAGGGGCCCCTTATTGCTGCTCGAAGGTCAGTTAAGAGGCTCTCTACAACCTTTTCTTCCATGAAAAAGAAGAAATGTTTCCCCTTGGAGATAAGACACCTGGGTGTTCACCACATTTTCCCATCAGAGCACTAATATAGCCAGTCCTTATTTGCCTTGCCTTTAGTTCTATTTTCTATACATCATAACTTCTGATAAAGAAACTTTAAGTTTTTAAAAATATCCCATTTAATTGTCAAGTCTAAGATCTGGCACTACAAAAGTACTTTTGAATTGGTTTGAGAAAGGAACTGAACAACAAAGAAGAATTTGCTTTTACTTCTTTTTCATCTTCAAGTTTTTTTTATTTTCCAACTTTTATCTCATCTTTCCCCTGCATTTCATGCTTCTCTCATTCTTTCCTTATGTTTTGGTGGTTGAGATTCAAAGGATTGTCAGAAGAATTTCTGGGCTTTCATGAAAGTTGGATTTTTCTTTGGGTGCTTTAGGACCATGTGAACACTACACTAGAATGAAACCCCTTTCTCACACAAATTTCTTGTCACATCATGGGTTACTTACTCCTGGAGCAAGTACTAGAATTTAACATCCTGTTTTGACAGCAGCAAAGTGAAACACTTGGTGGAAGCAGAAGCAGGTTTAGAGAAGTTAAGAGAGATCTCTACCCTGCTGCCACTCTACATCGGCATGTGAGTTTCTCCTTGGAAGCTCATACCACAGCAGCAGGCGGGTCTGAAGTCCAATATCTTAACTCTCCAGCCCATATGTCAACAAGCGAAAGATAACGTTTAAACTGGAGCCTCGCCTTCAGACATTAAACAGTAGCCTTAGCAAGAGCAATGCTCTAATCAATGCTCTTATCAATTATGAAGAAAAACTTCAGCATTTAAAAAATGTAGTGACAGTCCACTTGATCTTAAAGTGTGGAATTCAAAGATAATTTAAAGTTCAATTTTGCGAATAACAGATTACATACCTGTCTCTCAAAGTATGTATATCTCAAGATCACTTGCAGGAAGTATTTCTGAAATGACCATGTTTCCAGTTTAGCAAAGTCAACTAAACTGCCAAATGACTAATCTTATACACTGAATTTTATATACTATGCCCTTACATGCTTTGAATCCAATGCAACTGAAGATGAGGAACAGAGGGCAGAAGCGTAAATATTTCTCAGCCATCTTATTTCACAGAATCATAGAATGGTTTGGCTTGGAAAGGACCTTAAGATCATCTAGTTCCAACCCCCCTGCCATGGGCAGGGACACCACACACTAAACCATGTCACCCAAGGCTCTGTCCAGCCTGGCCTTGAACACTGCCGGGGATGGGTCATTCACCACTTCCTTAGGCAACCCATTCCAGTGCCTCACCACCCTCACTGTGAAGAACTTCTTCCTTATATCTAATCTAAACTTCCCCTGTTTAAGTTTAAACCCATTACCCCTTGTCCTACCACTAGAGTCCCTGATGAGAAGTCCCTCCCCATCATCTTTGTAGGCCCTCTTCAGATACTGGAAGGCTGCTATGAGGTCTCCAAGCAGCCTTCTCTTCTCCAGGCTGAACAGCCCCAACTTTCTCAGCCTGTCTTCATAAGGGAGGTGCTCCAGTCCTCTTATCCTTGTGGCCCTCCTCTGGACTTGCTGCAGAGTTTGTTGTTACTCTGTAAATCCCATAAACACAGAATTTAATTAGAAGAATGACAGTAGGTTTCCATGCCATACGCCAGTGAATGATGGTAACCCATAAAAGCATCATGCTGCTGACCTAGAAAAAACTCTTTTGAATATACTGCTATAAAGGAATACAAGTCCAGTACTTTCCCAAGGACTGCAGAACAGGAGATTGATTAAAATGAGCAAGGAAAGAACTAAGCAGGCAGGGAAAGAATAAAAAGAGACAAGAAGAGAAAAGAAAAATAGAAAAGACAGAGAAAAGAAAACCAAAATAGAAACTGGGGATAGAGAAAAGAAACAGGAGAAAGAGAAAGTAAAGAACATAAACAGGATGGAAAAAAAGATGAAAGAAAAAAATGCAATCCATCCCCATGCTCATAGCCGGGTCCTAGCCACACAAATAATCTGGTATTTTCCATGGTCTTTCATAATTACCATCATCACCTTCATCCTTTCTGCTTCCCACCTTTTTGTCTGCAACACTGTCAATGAATGGGCAAACAAGAGTTTCATGTATTTCTTACTAAATTCAAGGTAGCTGAAAACTAGATTCAAATTCAACTTAATGCAGAAACCAGGATAGGTCTAATGACTCTGCTAAAAATGCACACTCATTTATTGTGCTACTTTTTCTATATTCCCTCCACTATTTCATATTTTCTAAATATGCCCTTGTGTCTTGAGAGCGCATTTGAAGGATGTATCTTAATTTCCATGCAAGTCACTGTTCTACAAACAATGTTGTAAGAACAGCAACTTGACACCTGTATCACCAACTGCTTTCAAACTGAGTATCTCCAAACAATAAAGCTGTGTTGCTACATAAATTCCACCTTAATGGAAGAGCTATAGTCAAAAGTACAGCTGTGAAAGTTATCGATCTGTGTTGAATTCTGAAGTGAGGAATGTGAGATGAAAATCAAGGCCAGCAGTAAACAGAAATACACACATGTATCTGTACATCTATCTGGATCTACCTTTAGAGTCACTCACACTGAAGGTGTGAAGATGAAGGCCTAAGGCCACTGACCTTGGCAAGCAAGTCAAAAGGATTTAGTGTGAACTCTTTACCTTGATTTCCTTGCAGGCTTCGAGCCTAAATCTTTTTTAAGCTACTCCAAAGAGTTTAACAGTACGGCAACGATGACTGTGCATGTTTCAGAAGCATGTAAAATGATGGTGTGTATAAATATGATTTTTCAATACACTGCTCTTCTGTAAAAACGGGCATTGTTTTTAATTTGTTAAAAGACTACTCTCCAAAAAGCTTCAGACAGGTTTTTCCATATCCCACAGAAAATTAAAACTGCATCTTTAAAATGCATCTTTAATATATAAAAAATTAGTAGCCTCTACAAACACGGTAACAATTGCCCTCAATTAGAAGAAGAAATGCCTGATGGTTAACTTGGAGATTGCGTTTTACTGCCAGAGCACTGGCAATCTTCCTGTATGTTTTTTTCTTTAGATCTATTTTGTCTGAAGTACTGGACAATGGATCCATTTCTTACATTATGAGGTAAAATTCAGAAAGAAATGACTGCAGGTCTGCAGCCTCTTGTCTTCTCTCGTTAGCAAGTAGACGACTTCTGCAAGGCTATGGGGCCACTGGGGCATTTCAAGATTATGGTGAGGAGGCGTCTGCACAGAAGGGGTCCTTGGAGCAGCTGTTTCTACACAGCATGATTCCTTTGGGTCTAGCAAATCCACAAAGAAAAACCTCTTGGTATGAGCAGTATTAAAAGCCATTCTGTGACTGCAGACTCACCCTGCCCACAGAAAGGCTGTGTGCTGCACTGAGGCTGATGTCAGGACCACTCCTGATGGCTTGGTCATGGTGGGAAGGACCAGAAGACCACTCTGGAAGAAAGGTCTCCCTCTAAAGGCAAAACTGGGACCAATCTCACATCTGGGCCTTGTTAGCTGCCTATATCACACCATTTCCAAGAGCTACATAGATTTCAAACTCCTAAAATACGTGAAACCAGAATTCTGCATCTTCTACAGGTCTGAGGAGCCAGAAAACAAACAAACAAACAAAAAAAACCCCAAACCAGAACAGTTCATTCTAAACACCCCTGAAGGAATTCCATTTTTTGGTGTCCAATATTTCTCAAATACCCATAAGAGCAGCTATAAGCAGCAAAGAGATAAATTGTCCCCCCACAACCCCCATATTTTCCTCTCAATAAGAATACAAGCAGAACTTTCCAACAGTGTATAAACATTACACTCGTCAATTAAATCTCAACTCTGACAGATGCAGATACATTTTTATTTAATGTGACTCTTACTCCCCCCCATCCCCACACCCCTCCCAGGGGGACAGGGGGAATCAAAGCAAGTTATGTTAAGTAATTATACAGTCTGTTTCTCCAGAGAAATATCTGGGCTAGACAGCTGGCACTGAAACAGCAGATTAAATTTCGAACTGAAGGGCCACGCAGTGAACGTGAACTCATGGCCTTTAGTTGTCTGCTGACTAAAAGCTGTACATGTTGTTAAAATGATGTGCTCTGTCCCTGAGGCAAGGTTCACTGCTATTCAGAAGAAAAATATTGAAAAGTGACTTTTGTCCCTAGAAAACCTCTATTTCTAATCCATGAGCAGCATACTGATGCCACAGGATGATCCAGAACTCCTCAAGGTCATTTCCCCGTCCTCAACATCATTCTTTAAAACAAATTCACCCTCTTTTATTATTATTTGCCTTAGCTGTGGTACTACAGCCATAACACAGTAATGCCAGAAAAGATACGAGCTTTGCAGGACAAAATCATATCCCTTAAACTTTGACTCATTTTAATTTCAAATTAAAGTATTCAAATAGATCCCCTCAGGATATCAGACAGCAGCATTTCAACTCCCCCATGACTCCTCAAAGACAAAGTACATGCATAAATCTCACAATTTAAGATCATCTTTATTATATGTAACACAGATGCATCCTGAAATCAAACAATTAGTAAAAGACACAATCACTACTACAGTAATCAGTCATCCAGACATCATGGAAATATCAACTGACCTTCATGAGATGTTGATTTATCCATTTTGTGAAGGTTTTCTTTTGCACTTTGTCCCGCTCATCTGGAGGCAAAAAGGAAAAAGAAAAGAGTTTAACAGATCAACAAATGATGGAGGGGTTGGTTTGTTTTATGGTTCGTTTGGGGTTTTTTTGATTATGGAGAGCTTTATAAAATCAGGCATCCTAATAAGGTTTAAAAACAGAATAAAAAGCCGTAAAAGCTCCAAAATGCCTGATCAAAATAAAAGCATGCAAATGTTTTTGCAGTACATCACAGCATGTCATGAAAAAGTTTCTCGAGGAAAAGTTCCGGGTGAGTTCCTCCAGGACACCAGCCCTGCTGGTACAGTAGCAGCACTACTAACAAAAATACAACTTTCTGGAGAAGTCAACCATACCATAACATGTACTGAAAAGATCAAGGCAAACTTTCTAAGAGCTATGAACACTATTTATAGCCTCTAAAACCCCATCAATTACTGAAGTTTTTAGCAATAGGAAATCTCTCACTATATGCAAGCTGGCTCTTTTAATCACTATGCTTTGCAACTGGAATATCATCCTTGTTCCAACATGCAAGGATCACCTACAAGCTTCAGTCAGAGAAAGGACTCTCTTTCTTCTAATCCTCTATAAAATAAATAGGGATGTCCACTAACCCAGATACGGGACCCAGCCACTGCCAACAGTTTGGTCCCTGGAGTGGCAGTTAGCATCAATGATTGCCCACGAAATACTGAAAAGAAACAATGAAGGCAATAGACTCAGGGTAAGAAAGCATCCCACTTATGGATGGGAAGAATATACATGTGTTCTACTGAGCCATGTTGGAGAAACCCTAACTACCACTCCAGCACAAGAGTTATCTCTACAAACCTACGTATGGTCATTAGCCAGTACAACTGCTACAGAGCCCGTTCACAGTCCCAGAGCTCCCTGGAGCAGGAGTCGTGGTGCATTAGGACCGGGACCATCTGTGCAAGCCTAAAATAGCGAGATCCCCGAAGACCCCATACAACAAAACTGCAGCTGTTTCATTGACTCAGGCTATTTGTAGTGTGACTGAGAATGAGCAATGAGCTCAGGTAGCAAAACAAGACCCCTTGTGCAGCTACCGCCACCACCAGAAGGTTGAATGAGATTGTGTATTTTATATTATAAAAAATAAAAACTTTTCAGATTGGTCAAAGGTAACATAAGTAATAAAATAAAAATTAATGGAAGGTCCACATTCATGGACTTTCAAGTCTCTGGTATGATACAGAGGCCTTTCAAAACGGCATGAGATCATACAAGAGTCCACCCTGAGCCAAACTGAGCACCGTGTGCTGTTCCTACCAGTACTGAGAAATTACTATGAGTATCCAGGAACAAATGCAAAAACAAGACAAGCAAAAGCCTTGTGAAGCCTTTGTATACTCCTCACATGTGACTCACAGACTTTCTACATGCTTATACATATCTTTGGACTTAAGAGTCATAGACGCATTTTTTCTGTTATTTTTTTCAATCCTTTTCTAACACATCCATAACTTCTGCTGCTACAGTTCACTGTGGCAATGAGTTCTTCAGGTAGTATGTGTAGTGTATGTGTACGTTCAGCTCTGTACAAAACAGCTGCTGTTCCCTAAACGCCTTTTCCATGCCACCCAAGATCTTCCAAGCTTATGGCATACACTTTTCCCCTGCTTTACAGCTCTACACTCTCTTATTCTAGTTGAAGATCCAAAAAAGAGGAGTAAGAGACAAACTGAAAAGCAAAGCTGCACCGCAGGAGAAAAAAATATGGCAGGTTAAGAAAACCTTTTGCTATATATACTCCTACAGCTTTCATCTAGTAAGACACCGTTTCTGGCATCTGATATTTATCCTAATAAGGCAGAAGCCCTTGTTTGGTAGATGTAGAGAACAGAAAACCTCAGAAATAAAAGAAATCCAGTAATACTTATAACTGTTCCATTATGGGTAGCTGTTTTAAAAGGAACATGAGTTTTCTCAGTATTTTAATATCCCAGCCCACAATGTGTCTTTTTTCCCAAGGTAACTTCAGCTAGTTCAGACTAATCACTACAAAAGTTTACACTTTGGGAAGTGTTACTGTGACAACAGTAAAAAAAAAAAAAAAAAAAAGAGAAAAAAAAGAGTTTAAGAAAACAACTTCCTTTTATCTTGTTAGCCATGCAGTCACCGTTAATTTAAACTCTAGTTTCAACTGAAATGCCAACATACATCAGTGATGCTTACTACCCCTATTGCATTTACATATGCATATATTACACAAACGCTTGCAGAAAAACTCTGTACCTGACACACAGAAACGTGTGACAAGGAAAGCTGCCACCTGCCACGTTGTGAAAAACACCAGGACTGAAGAAAAATGAAAGGAAAAAAAGGAACCAAAAAACCATCACAACTGTGATGTTTAATCAAAACCCCAAATGCTTCCAGAAAGCAAACACACACTGGGAGGAAAACAGTGCAACAGTATTCAGTGTGCCCAAGCTCTGAGCAGAACATACCAAATCAACCCCCCCAGATGAAGCAGAAAACAGGGAGCTAACTAGAGAAGAACTACCAAACTAGGGAAGGAAACCCATTGAAAGCCTCTGGAGCGAAGCTTCCCTCCAGAGAGCCCCGCTCTCTCCAAAGGCAGCCAGCCCTGCTGCCCTGCCAGCCCAGCGCTGGGCTACATTACTGACCCATGCAGCACATCACTTCCACCAGCTTTGCACTCCAGTCCTTTTCATCTTCAGCAAACTCTTTCATTCTTCCCTTCAAAACTGCAGGGCTGCTTTTCTCCTCAGGGAAAGGAGAGCCGAGGCGTGACCAGGGCTTCTCCTAGCTTACACAAAGTAGCAACTCCCCTTTTTAAAAAGGCAGGATCAAACAGCCCATCTGCTGTCACAGCAAGCAAAGCTGCCAGTCCTCTGGGTTTAACTCACAAGAAGGAGTAAACTAAACATCTATGTTTTGGCTTTTTACATGCACTAATACACATTTAAGTACAAATGTTGAGCTTTTTAAACCAGAAAGTCTATATTTCTTCCCTCTACCAACAGTGAGTAGTAAGGAGAGAGTGTCACCATGAAGTGAGCAGCAGCAGTACCATTTAAGCCAAGGTAATTTAAGAATCCAGGTGAGGCAGGAGTTGCAGAAAGAAAACATGTCTTCCCAGATCATCTGATCTGTAGATCATGACAATAAACCCTCACAGGTTAATTAATCAGCTTGAGCTTCTCTGCTTTTACCTGCTGTTGCAGACACATTTATTGCAGACATTATTCTCATGTATCAGACACACATACTGAAAAGTCTCTGGAGTTTTAAGTGCTAGGAAAGTACCTCAAAAAAATGGCTCCAGTCATAACAGATCACCTACTTTATGAACATACAGTGTAACGCAGCAGCATCTAAAGGGGCTCCAGATTAGAAAATTTGGACTTAAAATGCTGCAACTAAGGTATCTCCTTACACGTTCTTGTTATTCCTCAATCCCAAAGACAAATTCAGAGGCCAGATCCTTCTAATACCAATGCTCCCTTCCATGAATCCCTATCACTTGCATGGATCACAGTGTTTGCAAATTAGAACAGTTTCTCTGGAGGACAGGTTTACTGCCAGGACTATAGCAACAGCTACGCGTGGCATTGATGTCTCTTCACTACTCTCCTGGGGAGAATCACAGAATCGTTTAGATTGGAAAAGACCTTTAAGACCATTTGAGTCTGGCAGTAACCTAGCGCTGCCAAGTTCACCATGTTCCCAAACACTACATCTATGCATCTTTTAAACACCTCCAGGGATGGTGACTCAAACACTTTCCTGGGCAGCCTGTTCCAGTGCTTGACAACCCTTCCCATGAAGATTTCCCCTAATATCCAATCTAAATGTCCCCTGGCACAACTTGAGGCCATTTCTCCTTGTTCTATCACTTGTTACTTGGGAGAAGAGACCAAGACTCACCTCACTACAACCTCCTGTCAGGTAGTTGTAGAGAGCAATAAGGCCTCCCCTGAGCCTTCTCTTCTTCAGGCTGAACACCCCCAGTGCCCTCAGCTGTTCCTCATAAGACCTATTCTCCAGCCCCTTCACCAGCTTTGTTGCCTTTCTCTGGCCCCGCTCCAGCACCTCAATGTCTCTCTTGCAGTGAGGGGCCCAGAACTGAACACAGGATTTGAGGTGCAGCCTCACCAGTGCCCAGCACAGGGGGTTGGTCACTGCCTGGCCCTGCTGCCACAATGGTGCTGATCCAGGCCAGGATGCCGTTGCCCACCTTGGCTGCCCGGGCACAAGCTGGATCAAGTTCAGCAGCCGCCAGGATGGGAAAAATTCCACCTCATCTTCCTCCTGTCTGCCAAGACATCCACTACCAGCTGCTGTCAGAAGAGGACACTAGTGAGGCAAAACCACTGTGTCTCACAACCGGCTGCCACCCTCACAAATGGAAATACTCCGCAATTGGCATCATCTGACCTGTATTTTCCCAGAAATGTATCTCACTCAATTATTATCTCCTCTTATGAGATCTGCATTGATATGGCAAGGTTCTTTCAACTGAGTGGCTCCTCTTGTGCATACTCCTATCAGGCAAGCCATCAACTCTTACAAAGCTGCATTTTACATGTCATGTTAGATCATACATGCACATTGTTATGTAAGCAATTGAAATTTATTCCTATCCGAGCTTTGCATTGTTAATTTCAATAGCAATGAAATGTGAACCTCAGTTTAGGTCTTCCCTTAATTTTTTCATTGCTCCAATTATTCTGTGAAGAATTTAAGCCTATCTCCAGCTTCCTTTCCTCTGAAAAACAACTAGATTTCTTACATGCTGGGGTGAAAGGTCACATATACAGCTGGTCGGATTACAAAGATGAATCAGAATAAAAGGTTTGCCCATTTATGCTAAGATCTGATACTCCTTTGTGCTCTACTTTTATTAAATTGTGGACTACATGCATCGAGAGCTGAGGATGAACTAGAAATCATGTGGTTTCCCTGGAATTAGTGTCAAGTAAGACAAAACTCAGACCTCACTGAAGTTAACAGCTAACTATTACTAAGTAAAGCCCCCACTGGCTTCTATCATTAGCATTCAGTCTTCATGACAAAAACAATCAATGTTTAGGATCTCTAATACATTTTTCAAAGAGAGTATTTTTATTTCTCTTTCAGAAAAAAAGCATTGCAAATTTTACTTGCCAAATCATTTCTGTGGGTATGCATTTAGCTATTAAAATGCAAATGTTTTCTGAAAAAATGTTCTTTAAAGAAATGAACAATGTAAATCATAGGCAGAATGTGAATTAAACTGACGACAGATGTAAGCGCAACGAAGACTGGGAAGTGCTCAATTTTACGTAAGTCGCAGGAAAACACATACTAAAAATGAGCAATACTGGAAATAAACTGGGAAACTTCAGCATTTCATTTTGCATTACATTCAGACATCCCTTAAGTGGGCTTCCCAATGTCTTGACTGCAACAGCTGCAAGGAGAATCCAAAGATATCGCCCTTTCATGTATGATTTACTTAATGTATGTCTGTTCACCCATCTCCAGTGATCTGCTTCAGCAGCTTCACAGCCTTACAAGCGAAGTAATTAAACAAGACTGCAAAAAGAAGACTTGAAATACTACAGAATTCATGGAGAGAAGACTTAAAACATCACAGAAGTTTAAATGTTGTAATTGAGAACAATACTTATCTTTGAAATGTTGCAATTCTTCATAACTAAATACCAGGATAATGTTTGATTAATATGTGTGTTTATTAAAATGAATAGAACAGACCACAAAATCTGAAATTAATTGCTTTGTTATGTTAGCAGTATATTTGCAATGAATTTAAAATACTTGCCAAACAAAAAAGCCTTTAGTCACATATGAACTGTTCTATTTGCTCTGCCATTGGCTCTTGTGAAAGGCTTCCCAAAACACACAACTCTCTCCGGAAAATATGATGGTATCTTGCTGCAAAATGAAATGCAATATTTAGACTCATATCCCCAAAACAATCTGTTAATTGGTTAGATGGCCTTATCAGGACTCAAATACAGAGTCAAAAAAATCACACCATTAGCTGCACCGTCCCCTCCATTTGCACACACACACCAGTTGTTCACATATTGTTTCTTAAACAAAAGACCCAATTCTACATGTAAACAAGTGCAGTTTCCCTGAGTTGATGCAAGGCAAAGATCTCGCAGAATTCCATGGATCAATGAGGAGAAGACTTCTCTGGAGTGTGGGAAGCTCAAGCTGCCCACGTGGCTTGGGTACTCTTCCCTCCTGGCCCCACGGAAGGCCCCTCAGGCTCCTGCTGACGAACTCTGGACACCCTTTAACAAGCTACTTTGGCTAACTGTAGTAAAACAGCTGTATCTGGGGGCATGAATTCACGATCTAAGCCACAGACAGATTTTTCATCTTATGAAGATGTGGACTACTGTGGCTAAACTCTTCAGTTTCCAAACTAGCCAGTTCCCACCCATACCAGATCATGCATGACAGCATGAATGTCAGGTATGTTTGACTATAACTTCAACATTTATCATGAAGACTGATATAGACTGATATCAAGAGGTATTTGCTGAAACAGAAAGAAGGCATAACACCAAATATTGTTCTCTGTTAGCACCATAGTTTGATAGAAACAAAATAAGGCTCTCTGATACTTTTGGAGGTAAGAGTTTAATCCTAATTGCAGGTGAAGAAGCTATCATAAAACTCCCAATGACTTTGACAGGGCTATGACCACCTCAAAATGAAAATAAAGACCACACAAAATCTAAACCATAAGAATGGCTGGCTCACCATTTAAACTTGTGATACTCTAACACACCACACCTCGACTCTAGAGATGCAGTCAAACATGAAACCACAATAGCTAAGAAGAAAACACTCTGTGTCCTGAAAACATTCAAAAATTTGCTAACTGCACACCCATCTGGCTCAATAAGAAACTGCACTCATCGAACTCACTTGGACCTTCTTTTTGCCACTACTTCTTTCCATCTATGCTGGAAGCAAGATGAAGGATTCAGCTGGCCTACTCCTGAAATGTGGGGATTAACTCAGCTGCACAAAATGTCTGCAGGTTTGCCAGGCTCTACTACCCTATGCAGAAGATGCTACGTAAATCTTCAACTGCTGGAACAAGAACTATACTTCTGATATGATTTGCAGGAATTTAAATTAAAGATTCCCACACCTGTATGGAAGAAATATTGTTATTTCACTGTGTGCACATAGATCAAAACCAAAAGGAAGCCCAAGAGATTACGTCGTACTCATAGGATCTCAGTCAGCCATCATTTTGCAGTGTGTACTTAAATACCTAATATGAAATATGAAATGAGCTCAGAAAGCATTTTTCTAGTGTCTGCCAGTCCCATAGTGCTCTAATAAGTTTACAAACATAAATCAAACGTGGGCCCCAGCCCCTTAAAGTTTACAGCTAAAATATTAAATGAGAAATCGGTAACAGAACACAGGAGAAATGCAAGGAAACAATGAAATAACAGTAGTTCCCCATAAGCCTGTTCCATTTATTTGATTTCTGCCTTTTGTATGAGAGAGAAGACCCATGTGAAAATGTCATATCCAGCTATCAAGACACATTAAACCTGCACATAGTCCAAAAAAAAGAAGAAATAAATTTTAGTAGACATTAACCTTTGCTGCAAGGTATATCACAGCACCTCTTGACTTGGGGCTGTATCAGCCCTTTTTAGATTACCACCCCAACAAAAAGCTGAGGTTGTTGGTTGTTGGGATTTTCTGTTGTTTGTTTGGAGGGCTGGATCACTAGAGTGATCAAGGAATCCACAGAATCACAGAATAAAAAGGTTGGGACCTCAAGAATTATCTGGTTCAACATTTCTCTGCAAAAGCATGACCTAAACTAGATGTCCCAGCACCCTGTCCAGCCGCATGTCAAAAGTGTCCAGTGTTGGGGAACCCACTACTTCCCTGACGAGATCATTCCAATGGATGATTGCTCTCATTGTGAAAAATTTTCCTCGTGTCCAACCGGAATGTCCCCAGAAGTAACTTGTGCCCATTACCCCTCCCTCTTTTCCAGGTAACTCCTTGTAAAAAGGGAGTGGCTTTATAGCCTTTTGTAGCTACTTCTTTGTAGCCACCCTTTAAATGCTGAAACACACAGTGACAAGGTGCCCCCTGAACCTTTTTTTCTCAAGGCTGAACAAACTCAGTCCTCTCAGCCTTTCCTCACACAACACGCTTCCCAGTCCTTTAATCATTGGCCCTTCTCTGGACCCTCTCCAGCCTGTCCACATCCGACCATAACTGAACACAGTATTCCAAGTGTGGCCTGACAAGCACTTAGTAGAGTGGAATAGTGACTTTCTCTCTGCTGGTGATGCCCTTGTTGATGGAACCCAGCATCCTGCTGGCGATGCCCTTGTTGATAGAACCCAGCATCCTGCTGGCTTTCTTTACTGCAGCTGCACACTGTTCACCCATATTGAGCTCGTTGTCCACCAGGACTCCCAGGTCCCCTTCCACAGAGCTGCTCCTCAGCCAAGTAGATCCCAGCCTGTGCTGCTGTCTTGTATTTTGCCTTCCCAGGTGCAAGACCTTACACTTGTCCTTGTTGAACTTCATCAGGCTCTTGTTAGCCCACTCTTCCAGCCTATCCAGGACATCCTACAGGGTGTCTCTCCCTTCCAAAGCATCCTCTTCCCCACCCAATTTGGTATTATCATCCAAGTTTGTCAGGATACACTTGACCCTATCTTCCAGATCATTTATGAAGATACTAAACAGTGCTAGGCCCAGTATTGATCCCTGGTGGACCCTAAGTGACAGGAAGTTTTGGTACAATTTAAAAATGGGTTTCTGTAACACCAGACGACAGCTTATATATTTTAAAGTGTTGATGTGAGTTTTAAGAGAAATCCCACACTGTAGAAATGTGCCTAACCAAACAGCAAAAGGCTTATGAGACTAGAGCCTATTTCACCAACCTAGTGCTAACTCAGGTCACTGCAGGAAGCAGCACTACAGTAAGAAAACTGCAGTCATTTTCCCCAAGCCCCAGAAGCCAGGAGGTCTACACGGACTCTGTGTATGTCTGTCCTTTGATCAAGTCCTGCTGCTCTGCTTTTTACACTCTTCCTTAGAGAAAAAGCAGAGGGATACATTCCAAGAAATCCATGGAAAGGTCCTGAGAGAAGAAAAGACCCAGAATAGCACTGCCTTTTCAAACTGTTCAGCCAACCTTTGAAGTCCTCTGCTTGCAGTGACTGTGCTAACGCCAGACTGCTGCAGAGTGTGAAGAACTGGAGGGTAAGCAGTAATGCTTCTGTGTGACACACATAGCCTCTGAACAGCACGGTTTACATCACCACTTCCTCAGTACAAGCTAAGACTATGAAACTTTAATGCAGCACACAAAGTACATGAATATACTCCCTAGTAGAGCCAAGAGAGAGCTTGAAAAGAGGGGATACGGGATCTATGATGCTGGGTTTGGCTGAATCAGGAGGTCTTGCTCTCCCTCTGATCTTCGCACTCTCTGATACACTTACATTAATGGACATGAATTTGGTTCACATGCAGCGTGTCAAGATAACCAGAACAAGAATCAGGATCCCTGAGCATTTAAAGAATAAAATAAACCAGCTGATGTTTACGCCACAGCCATATAGGATCCTGCTCCTCATTCATCTCCACCAGCACACTCACCCCTTGTTCTCCCTTCAGTTTCACGAACAGTAACAGATTCTCCTCCACAACAAAGAAACATAAAAGAACCACTAGGCTGTTTTCTCTGTTTCAGGAAGACAAAGAACACACACACTCTGAAACCACTATCAGACTTCCAAAGATTTCATGCCAGCTCACATAAATAAAATAGTACAACATTGAAACAAAAAGTATCCCAGCCAATTTCACTTGAATACCTGCCCCAAAGAACAGACTTTACTTTTAAAAGAAGCCTACAAAAAAAAACAACCACTGACCACTTTTGTTGGTTACCACACAAACCCAAAGTAAACGCTTTCTCTGAGCTGAGCTGTTTCACATATGTTCTTCCACAGGGAATATCTACAGTCTTAATTCACAAAGACTTAATAGCAAAGCAATTTTTTCATTAGTGTAAAGAGAAGCCAGTTGGTTGAGCTGTCGTGCTGAGATGTGCAAAACGATGTTTAGAAGGAAAATAGGAAAACTATTTACTTAAAGACTGAGGTGTGCCTGCTTTTCAAATACAGTGTTGCTATACAGGATATACGGCTGTACAAACATCTCGAAAGGTAGTGGAAAGCAGCTGGAAACAACATGCAGGGGAGTAAAGGAGAGAGTTACCTGGCCAGGCAGGCAGCCCTGATCATCCTATTATCTTTCCTATCTTAAATTCTTATTTTATAATTCAAAGAGTCTGAAACATGCAAACTTGCTGAGCATCTATCCAGCTTAAGCATCTGCTCATTTAACACAGACTTACCATGCATATTCACAGTCTATCTAAATGTATCTCTAATTTGTAACTTTCACAGAGAACTGTGAAAGTTCTGTATAAGCTTTGGTATGATCACAAAGCTCCTGCTCTTTATGAAACAAACACCCTACCTATGCTAGGAGAAAATGTAAACCACAATTGCTCTATGTGGCTGTGCTGGTGCTATTAAGCTAAATGTAAAAGCTGTGAACTCAGGATACAGAGAAAGGAATAACAGTGCTAATTTAGTCCCGTAAAAATTATCCCCAAATAATTAACACTCTTCCTGAAAGTGAACTTCCACACATAAACAACCGATTAAAATGACATCTTTCATTCAATGATCCATTTCCTTCCCATAGCCATGGCAGAATGCATTGATTTAGGAAATTTACAGTATCATTTGAATCATCCATGATAATGATGCACAAATTATTTATCAAGTCCTGCGACAGTACTAACACTTACTGAGTAAGGGGCCAGTGGGGCTTGGGGATGATGTTAGGGCAGGTACCTGTTTCTTCATTAAACTTACTAACCACCTAAATACCCCTTCCCATCTGCTCTAACTGCACCACCAGAACCAGCCTGTTACAGATTTTACTCAGTGGTAGAGGCACCAAGGCAGTGCTAGAGGAGATGAGACACCTTTGCTCTTCTGATCCCCCGGAGTTTGGGATGTCTAAATCCACCTCAACAAATGCTCTGCCCTCCTTCACCCATACTCAAAGGTCCATGGACCTCCAATGACTTCATATTAATAGCAGCTCCATGCCGTCCCATAGATAAGAGAAGTGCCACCATGGATGGAGATTTTAAAGTTTCAAGAACATGAAAAGATCACTTCTGAGAAGGCACTGCACACAGAACAGCTGATGAAGAGTAACGTAAGATCAATGCACAAAGTAAGCTTTGAAAATGGCACTGTCTGAAGAACAGGAAAATGTAAGGAATGAGAAGTGATAAGGAAGAGAGAGCTGTGAGTGGTACTGAAGAGAAAGACAAGAAGCTCGTACATTTTGTAGGTAAAGAGGAGGATTGAAGGAGGACAATATAGGAAAATAATGATTTTAGTGAAAATGTATGTTGAAATAGCTGCTTAAGCTTGGTATGTGGAGTAGCATAAAGATAGAACCTATGGCAGTCACTACAAGACTTGGACCTCTCTGGAGAACAGCTTACGCTGCAAACACAGAAAGGCAAGCACAGTTTCAGAAGCACTCTGTAGTCTGAAACGAGACAATAAGAACCTGAGAGGACTTGTGTATTTCAGCCTTAGCGACTCTAAATGCTCTCAACAGTGACAAAAACTTGAAGAAAGTGACTGAACTTGAGGAAATCTGTGGATCAATACGACAGGACGTTTAACTTTGGCTGTATTTCACCCAAAGGGATGGCAAAGCAAACAGGAGATACAAGAGATGGAGCAACACATAGCTCAAAAAGCATTGCTACAGCAACAGGTGAAGTCACAAGGATGGATCAAACTGCCCATAAGTACTGAATGTATTTAAAGATGAAAGGATTGCAAGTTCTAAAAATTATAGCCGAACTATCATGACATATAGTGAGTATCAATCAAAAGAATCCAGATAACAGAAGAACTCTGGTGTGTTGGAGCTCTGAAGATTTGGATCAAGCACCTACACCTGCTTTGCTTGCACTATGCTTCGTTTATATAGTTTTCAGAAATTCCTTCTCTCACTTGATTTATCTCCACTTCTTACAGAATAACCACGTTTTGAGCTGCACAATGAACAAGATCTTTCTCATGAATCTAGAGAGAAATGCAGCAGCATCCCCCCGAAACTGAACAAAACTGTAGTCTCTGTTACAAAGTCTGTTGAAATGAACCAACCAACCCAGCATATCCATAAAACTCATCTTCATTTCAGTTTACACTTTTTTTCTCTCCAAGTAATTCTTTGAAAAGAAGAAATTATTAAAATAGCCACATTTCTGATGTATCTGAAAGAGAAAGGTGGGGAGCTCTGTAACGTAAGGTTACAGTACTTAGTGATAGCACTTAACAGAACTATCACTAAAAAAGCTATAAAGTACATTCAAAATAAAGCTTCTGTATGAATAACTGCAGAGCTTTACTGTTTTTATGAAAGATACAGAGAGTTTTCAACCAAGAGCATGAATCAAAAATTATTAGCAAAATGTACATTTGTATATGTAAGAAAGATCATTTTACATGTGGCTATAATCTTACTGCCAACTTAAACTGCCTCCTCGTGTCTGACCATACGAATTTGCAAAAAGCAAGTGCCAGGTTGATATTCTGCACTCTGAAATTTAGTAAGAGAATTCTGAATCTTGTCTGAAGCACTGTACCTTATGGCAATAAATGAATATATCTAAAACCTTTTTCAAAATTACACTAATATCATTAGTTATAATTGATCCCAAACTCCTGCAGGTACAGTAAAAAACCCAAGATTTTTCCCTCTGAAGACTATTCCTTAATACCTCTGCTGTGGACAGTTTTCAAAATGAAAACACCAGGAGCACAATCCATCTGACCTAAGTGCAAAAGTCTACAGTATGGACGCATCCAACTGAAGGAGTCACAACAGGATTTCTTTGTAAGGCATGGATAAAACCCAAGCTCTTTTGAGACTTCCTTTCCTCTAGTAATGACAAAAAAGACCTATATAGCTAACTCATAAAATATCTCCATCTGTTCTCAAGAACCCAACCATAAACCCAAAGGATACTCCAACTATTGAGCTGGAAGTTAGCCTGGAAAAAAACCACTTAACTTTACAAATTCTTGGGTCTGCAATTTGTGCAATTAACATTTTTAATCCATTTCATATCCTTTGTTCCTGTTAGCCTTAAATTATTAAGTCATTTGAACATTTTCAGTAAAAGGCAAAGTCAAAGATCAATCAAATCTTGTTTCCAGACACAGATGCTACCTTTTTTTCAACAGCAAAGAATCTTCCATTCAAGATAAACGGGTATAAACGAAGCCAGAGTTTGAAGGGGTTTCTAGCATCCTTCAGATCCTTCAGATCTGGAGAAGTGGAAGTATATAAGAGATCTGTCTGTGTACCTTGTCATACCTTTACATCATACTTAGACAAATTCCAGTATAAGTTTTACTGACACAGTAGCAAACGCAAGCCTGCTTTCCAAAATCCTTGTGCCAAAGAACCCCAAAAGGTCCTTCTTTTGGATTTAGCTACCTAGCCAGAACATAAAGGTAGTCAGATTTCACACTAATTATAACACCAAATAAGTGCACTTGTGCAACACCTCTCTTCCGGAAGTCATTCATGAGCTCCATCTCCCCTTACTCTGAAATAATTAAGCCTTTCATCTCCAAAAGCTTTTAAAGATTTCTGTAGCCAAATCTTCAGTTACAGCCTTACTCCCATGTTTTAAAAGCCAGACGCTGTATTCTCAACTCAGCAAAATATAAATTATTCACTAAAACCTTGATGCCCAATTTCTGTTCTCAAAGGACTAAAAATGTGTATACAATGACTTCAGTGTTAGTTGATTTTCTTCACTCCTGTAATTCAAATTTCTGTTATATTTCCTTTCATCTCATGCGATGATGGAAAACAATATGGTAGAAGGCAGAGAATCACGTTTTTCTCTTGGAATGCTGAAATACATAATAACGTACTTCAAGCTTAGTTTGTAGGTAGAGAGAAATGATGAAAAATATAACTATAATGCAAGTATTTCAGAAAACTCCAAGTCCTGGGAAGAACACTACATCAGAATATAGACCTGTCACTGGATTACAAAAATCACCACCAACTTAGCCACTGCAATGACTTTATTCCATGTTTGCCCGGTTCCCTCTAAATTCTTAAAGACCTATACTCAATAGGAGATTTATGCTATAAGAGGAGATGAAATATAACCTTAAGAAGTCTAATGTACTCGGAGACAGAGAGCACAAGTGAAATAGAGCCAGGATGACAGTAAGGGAGCCAGGCTGAGTGACATGCCACCTGCCTGTCCCAGGCAGAGGGATTGATTACCACCACCGGGGTTGCAAGACCAAAACTTGCCTCTCTGGCCAAGCTAGGATGTATTTTTAGCTTTTTATTATTATTGCAATATAGAATTAACACTGCTTTTAAACACGGATATTTGACAACCCAAAAGCAGAAATCTGATGCTCAGAATGATCATGAAGCCTCAGGAACCTTGGTTAGCCAATGACCTGAAGAACTTGCACATTGACACACACCAGCCAAGCACCAGGTCAAGGAGGGTCCCCGGCATATGAGGTCGTGTGACAGAGCTTATGAAAGGAAAGCAGGTGACAGGAATGACTGTAGAGGAGGAAAGGGGCTCCACGAAGAACCCACGGCAGGAATCATGCAAAAATAAATTGAACCAGGTGTTCAGTCATGGAGGAGATTTGCCTTCTCACTTACGCTATTGTTACTCAAATAGGAAGGAAACACACAGAGACAGCTGGATAGACAAAGTCTACAGACAGCTGGTAGAGCCATACCCACTCCCTCAAACCAAGAGCAAACTTCTGTGAAGGTTAACAGCACAAGGACCGGGCTGTGCAGGCCCAGCCTCTCTGTTGTCTGTGTAGCTCTGTTCTCTCATATGTCACCACAGCACTGAGGGATAAATTGAAGTCTTGTCTTACTTACGCAGCAGCACATACAAGAAACACCACAGAGCTTGTTAGGTCAAAATGGCTGGTTTGCAGCTTACAGACATGTCCAGGGCCAATCCAGTCTAACGGAAAATGGAAGGGCATAAAGGAAGTCTGCTTATGGCACCCAATCACTGAGCACGAAGCTCCCTAGCTGAACTGTTGTATTACCCAAACTACCGTCTTAAAAGCAAGCTCAGGTGCCATCTAAGAGTCCCTGCAAGTCTCACAGTTCTTTAAAGGGAGGACCTTTTTTTATTAAAATGCTAAGAGCATATGTAAGCCTCAAATAGTTACTGCCCGAGATAAAAGGATCAAATGAGCTACTGTCTGAAATTACTGTAATGAAATAAGATACAGTCTACCAGTCACAAGACGCTGGCAAGATGTGAAGTACTTGATTTTACAGTACTGCAGGGTGACTACAAGTTGGGGGGGAGGGAAATTTATTTGCAACTGAGTAGGATTTTGTTAACAACTGGCTTGTTCTACACGTTAAAATTGTTCTACACCCACTGCAGCAAATTGAATTTCATGAAATTTGTATTCTTTCATATAAGGTGCAGCTACAGAGAAATAACAGACCTGATTAAATGCTCTCCTACAAAACCAGCAAGATTTTTTCCTAATAAAAGTGAAAGTATGAATGGAACTTATCTTTGGCAAAGATGCTCCATGAAACATGAACAGATGTGATCCAGCAAAGCCCCAACACAGAGATCTTCTGGAACTGTCCCCAGGCTAGAAGGGGACTGTATATTTCTTACAGCTGGATATTACCAAAGGAGTATCAATTTCTGTAAGTCACGTTAAAGAATACTAGATCCATAATTATACAGACCATACACCTGAAACACAGAGTAACTGGGGCAGAGCTGCAGCAGAAGTCCATGACTTACAAACCAGTGAGCTGGATAAAATCTTTCAAGCAAAAGTCCAGGATGCTTGTGCTAGAAGCGATTCCTGAAACCCCACACTTCTATAACCAAAGAAGTAGATTAGTGAGCATTAACAACCAAAAGGTGAAGAATGAAAAAGCTGTCTAACAGGCAGGCCTGACACTATCTTTGCAAAGGCAAACATTTTATAGGTTAATGGCTTACTGAGGATGTACACCATTACAAAGAGGCAAAAATATTTATTAACATTACAAAGCTTAAAGGCAGGATCAGAGACCAGTCTCCCAGACAGATCATTGTTTTTGTGGACCAATTATGCAGTGCTGAGGATTGACTCCGAAATCCCTGAGGGATATATGACACTTAGGAAGCTTATTCAGAAAGTCTGGAGAATAGCAGTCACAGCAAAACCTCTTGCTTCTGTGAAAATATTATTTATAAAGGAACAATTTTCTTAAGACTGGCTCTGACAAAGTTACTAGGGAGGTTAAAAAAAAGTGAACCCAAGTCTGTCTTTAATTCTTTGCTTGGGGTGTACTGACTGAACCAAATCAACAGGACTCTGGATGTGTTCACAAGCATAATTCTGTCGAGGATATGCCTTTTTGTTGGGTTTAGCACTTTTTATTTCTTCTTTATCACACAGACTACAGCTGAAACATTCCTCAGTTTTTAGGGACCCATAGACACTGTAGGTGTGATAGATCTTGTCTCCCCAAATGCCACCCGGAACAGCTGCACAAAGCCAACTGACTAACAAAGGGCAATAATGTCACCCTATGTTAACAGCTCCCGTTACAACACAACAATAGCAATTGTTGAAATATTCAGCTCTAGGCAGCTTGCTGGGTTACAGCTATATAAGCTAGGTTTCCAGATTGATGGTAAATAAAGTGAAAAACTTAACCATACTGGGGGGGGTGAAGGAAGAGAACAGAATCATTTGGGGAAAAAAATTACACTCATATTTGCAGTGTTAAAAATAACACAGATGAGTCATGGTTACCAACAGCAAACAGAAGCTCATGCCCTGTTCAAAGTGGCTGGCTTAGACATCTTCAGAAAGGAGAATTATAAATATACAAACACACCCACATTCGAAATAAATCTCCTTGAAAATAAAAACCCTAAAACTTATATCAGAAATAAAGTGATGATAAATGAAAAGCAGTAACATACCCGTTGGTATGTTACTGTACATTTTTAGAAACTGCCAGTACAAGGAAGTACTAGCTAATGGCCACGTTAAATGTTTTTATAGCATTTTGTGAACACACTGGAAAATCCCTAACTTGCACTGAGCACACCTAAATAAATAGCTAAGTAAAACTGAGTATTTTGATAGGAAACTGAGTAACAAAGACACCAAAGCTATTCACATCAGACAGCATGTCCTCTGCTCATGCCTGTAAGCATGTTTGTTACTGTACTCGGATAGGGAACTTGGCTGCATTTGCCCCACTGCCTGACTGGGCTCTGTGTTTGCACCACAGCATGAACTGTATTTCACTTTTCTGTCTTACTCAGGGGAAAGTTAGGAGCCGAAAGACAGGAAAAGGATAATAACATTTTACTGTATTTCTTTGTTAGCTTGTTTATACTGTGGTAGTCACTGATTGTCTTCCATTGTGCTATGTACTCAAAAAACACAGGAACAGACAGCTATTGCAAACATCTTTTTTTCTTTCCTCACTTTTAGGCAACACTTCTGCAAGAACTGCTTTAAACGAAAGCCCCCCCAGAGAAAAGGTTAAAGGAAATACATCTTACAGCTCTGTTCCCGCTTGTACCACCCTGTTCATCAGTAATGAATACAGAAAGCAAAGCAAGATGAAGCAACACAATGTCTGCCCAAGAGCATATATATTTAAATAAAATGATACATGTAGTTTAATTTTTATATATTTAATAAATACCGAATATTAAATTACAAACATAATTTTCATATAATAAAAATTAAATTCCAGGTTCTTATGCAATGGGGTCAGAGTCCAGAATAAAACAGTGAAGCCCCTTCTCCAGAAAACTTTCCCAAAGAACTTCTCCCTCCAATACTAATTTTAGCATAGTTTCACCACCCTAGTAACTATGGTGAAAGACCCATAAACAACAAAATATCAACTGGTTTGGGAAGGAACTGAGATGGAAAGCTGCAGCTCAGCCATACACACATCCTCAGTCATTCAGAGGGCACCTACAAGGCCCATGCTGCCTAGGAGTCAGGCACAACTCTGAACCAGCTCCCAGCACACGTGTTGATTCCTAGGATATTACTGGGAGCTTTGCTGTAACTTTTAAACGTGCAATTTCAGAAACGCTGTTCTTGTGTTTTGTTTTAGTGATTGCCTAATTCCGATGGGAGAAAAAACTGAAAAGAGAAGAAACAAGACAATTTTTTAAAAATACTTTTAAACTAACCTTGCCGAAATTGATGAATACCACTGCCTTACATTATTCCAGTTTAAACTGAATGGCCAGACAAACTACATTACAGTGGATTAAGATCAACGGAAATAAACTGTTCTTCTGGAAGCAGCCCCTCCACCCCAAGGAATCCTGTAACTGCAGGTATAGAGAAGCCCTTTAAATCCCGCAGTTAAATTTTAACGAGTGCTATTAACACCTAGTTAGGCTGCTTTAAAGGCCCACTCGTGTACTCTTTTGGTCAGATCTAACCCTAAAGATTTGCTGAAATTCTTACCTTGGATTTATAATTTTAATACTACAATTTCTATTCCAAGTCTGAGCACTTCATTTGTAATCATACAGTCTTTTAGCAAGGACTTTTACCTTAAAACTGAAGAAACAGAATAGCAAACTATTCTGATAAGAGACATGGGCCTGCTCTTTCTACCACTTGCCTGATGAAGTAAATTATGACATTAAAATCTTCTACACAGAATAGCCACAAAAGGAAGATGACACAGACTGTCTGCAGTTTCAATGTATTTTTGGACAGAAAAATGGTGTGCAGACCAAGAACTCTTGTGCTTAACTTCCACGGTGTATTCTCCAAAGCCCTTTATTCACCCATTACTGCAGCTCTTCTCAATCCTCTCCTGCAATTATCTGGCCTTCTGTGGCCTTCCTTTCTTTACCCCCATCTCCTCCTAAATATTCTATTCTTGGTCTCCTGCTTCACTCCACCACACTGACTATTCCCCCTTCTATTTTTTGCTATTCACCATCCCTTTATTGTGTTTCATCCTTTTGATGCCCCTGTCCCTAAGCATTTGTCATCCAAAGAGGATGCACCCCTTTTCCTCCATGTTACATGAAAGTCAGCAGAAGGAATGGATACACAAGAGACAACCTCGATTATGTAACATAATTGAGATGCTCACATCTAAATGTCACAGTCCCACCTATAAAACACGTTTAACCACATGTTTAACCACATGTCCTAGAAGTGTGTGAGAACAGCCTTGCAGTGCCAAAGCTCTTGAAGACAGAAGTCACACCTGCACCCTAAGTTTTATAGCCATTTCGTAGCTTTCTTAAAGTAATCCTTTAATTAATTTTAATTAGTTTAATTAGAGAGTTCTTCCTTATTTTTGAAAGCCAATGTTCTCCCATTTTTAACAAATGGTTTTCATGTTTACAATAGGTTAAATTTAATCTGTTAGTTTTAGTTCACTGCAACAGAACATCATCTGGTTGCACACATGCTGTTATTAAAGATCATGGCAGCAGAGTTTACTACTAGTAAACAAACAGATTTGTTTATATTCGTTCCTTGCCACAAAAGCTTAACTAGTTTAACTTATGATCAGTCAAATCAAACTCCCCAAACCCAGCTCTCCTCCTTGCAGAACTGGGAAACACAATTTTCTTTGCCTTTTTCAGCAGCTTTTGTTCTGTAAGTGCACTTACAAACACAAGTTGCAGCTCTCTTGCACTTATCTAGACATGAAAACAGCTTTCAGTAGGGAAGGCATCTGGCATTGTTCCCCCTGGTTCTCACCATCAGGGATTTAATTGGCACCATACTGACACACGGAGTCTGCAGCACGGCTCATCCAGTAGCCTGCCAAGTCCCCTCTACGGAACAGTGCAGAAAACAGTAAAAGGTAACAGCCCTGCTTGGGGCCCAGAAGTGATGGGGTGAACAAGCCACCCAAGACAGTAAAAGGTTCAAGTGACCTTGTCTCCCTGCAGATGGAAGGCAGACCAGAGCTGGCAGATGAAATTAAAACAAATGCAAACCTGTTCCAGTTGAAGTAGTTCAAGAAGAAGAAATTACTTTATCTTGGTGCCAGAAACAGGCATAAAAAAGGACAGGGACCATTTGAACTACCACATCTATTGTGAGCAAAACAAAAGGGAATCTCGGTAACTACTGCAGCATTTCTGCGTTTGTCTTTGGCTGTCCAACAACACTGCAGCTGAACTGCCTGCCGAAGAAAAGAAACTGGGCAGAGAAGGCCCCTCAGGGCCTGGTTGTTAGTCAGGTCCTGGCTGGATGCATTCCAGCAAGCTGCAGGTGAAAGGCTGAACCATGTATACCTACTATTTCACCTGAACACTTTTATCACCTCTGTAACAGACATTTTAAAGTTACAAATGAAATATGTAACGGCATTCCCCATGCTATGTATAGGAATTTGCATATTAATGGCAGCTATTTATACTCTGCAACAATTAGTCCCTGTAATAAACAATACCTATCTACAGAGCTTACAGAAAACAGACCATGCTGATGTTGAAATGTAAGGAAATTGTAAAGCTAGAGTTAAAATTTTACAATGTATCTACTTCTGTTTCCATTCAAGAAAGATGTCTTGGTTCAAGACCTGGATTTTCAGAAGTGTGATTTACATGCACAGCCTGCCAAGTATTCCTGATTCTCTTTTTAAATTTTATTCCATCACTCCACACATTCCCATGCACTTCATTTTCTTCATACAGAACACAGATGCATCCTCACCTCCTACCTACCCAAGTGGTAATGTAATATAAGCTTTTAAATAATAATGACGGGTGTGCCTTGCATCCACACAACTCCTTTGGCAAAGTTAAACCACCACTTAAATTGAGGGACTTGCAGCACTATTCGACGGCAGTAAAACAACAACTAACCAGGCCAAAAATTATGAAAAGAAATCGACTATTATGTTCCAGGCACAACTAAGTTTTTCCCCATGCTCTCACATAAAAACATTAGGAAGATTCATAAATTTTTTAAACTGTTTTCTCCTTTGATAAGGTCAGCTCCTGCATCAGCTCTTACGCTCCATGTCATACATTCAGCCCTGTGTAAGGAACATATTAAACAGTCAGCTGTGTTCTTACTCTTCCATGGCAAGTTCCAGCAATAATTTCCCATGATGCGTACAGAACATATATCATGCAGACTAAGATGAAGCCATGCTGTCACTATTACTTTTGAACTGTTCCTCCCTAACTTGTGCAGCAATAACCTCTTTCATTGCTTTCAACTTCTGAATCTTGTTTCAATCTTTAGAATTTTATTACCAAAATTTTCTCTGCAACTATCCAAGCCAAAATCGGATTGTTTGTACTATAAACTGGGATTCTTATGAAATAATATAAAACCAGAAACATGAGCCTTTGTAAGAACTGCTAGTATTATAAGGCACAGAATAAAATGACCAATGATAGTACTTTATTTTATTTTAGAGGACAACGTACCAAGGAAAATCCAGAGAATTCTAATCCCAAGGGGTGAAACAAGGAGACATCACTTGGATTTGTGTGACAAATGCAACAGAAAAGTAAAATATTCATGACTCTATTATATAGAATTGTAGAATGGTTTGGGTTGGAAAGGACCTTAAGATCATTTAGTTCCAAACTCCTGCTATGGGCAGGGACACCTCGCACTAAACCATGTCACCCAAGGCTCTGTCCAACTTGGACTTGAACACTGCCAGAGATGGGGCATTCACAACTTCCTTGGGCAGCCTGTTCCAGTGCCTCACCACCCTCACTGTAAATATCCTTAGATATCTAGTCAATATCCTTATATCTAACCTAAATCTTCCCTGTTTCAGCTTGAACCTGTTGCCCCTTGTCCTGTCACTACAGCCCCTGATGAAGAGTTCCTTTCCAGCATCCTTGCAGACGTTCATCCATTTTACACTAGAATAACTCCTTAACATTACCCCAACGTGCTGTGCCACTGTGAAGCATAAGCATTTACGTGACTAAATACTGAACAGGTCAAATTATCCCAGTTAATATTAATATGAACAATTAAATCCTTGTATACTTTTATCTTCTTAAAAACTTTAACACTCTGAACAGAAGATCCTACAATCAAAGTGAAATACTTGCATTAACCTCAGTGAGACTGAGATCAGGACGACTTTGCTATACTATTTACAAAAATACTACTGCCTGGGAACTGTGATTGCCAAGAGGAAAGTACCACTATCCTTGTAACAACAGCTGTGCAACCACCCAGATTGAACTGCCCAGAGGCTAAACCCACAGCCATGGTATGATGAACATCCTAAAGTGCTTTGGTATTTTCAAAAGGACCACCAAACCCAAAGATATGGACCTGATGAAATACAGGGAGTGACCATGGCGGGGG
>NW_009909786.1:512-13363 GCF_000696875.1 Nestor notabilis | reverse complement strand
TCAAATGCTTTGCACAAGTCCAGGTAGATCAGTTCTTGGCTATGCATGATTCTTTTTTATGCCATTATAGTCCTTCCTTGTATTCTCTTATAGAATATGACATCACCAATATCTGAAGCACTTTATTGGCAGAGGCTGGGATTTCATGTGTGTGGAAATGTCAGATTCATAAAATGCCATGCTAAACTGGAATTCATAAATCAATCACAAAGGAGTTTCATTACACTCACAGTGTTAAAGGAAGGCAAAAGCTTTAGAGGATCTATAAATAATGTAAAATTAATTAGAAAATATTTGTAGGAAAGGTGATTAAAAGTCACCAGTATTTCTTCACAACAGTCCAAACAGATTTGTAGAAAGCTGAGAATCCATAATTACTTTTTATTTTATTAGGCCTCATCTAGAAAACAGTTCTGTTTGCAAGCAGCCCTCTTCACTTGCCAGATGCAATAGCCTGGGATACTTGTTGCAGGACTGAAAGAGTTGTTCAGGAGGAAAATAGTGTGGTGTTATCTAGATGGCGGTGGCTGCTGAAGTAAAACATTTCATTCTCCATTCATAGCACCTGCAGAGAGAAGGATGCTACAGAGCTATGTAGAGCTCTGTGTAGCTCCCCAGTGCTGAGACATGTAAAATCGTAATCAGAGACATATATGTGCTTGAGGATCTGCTAACCCATGTGAACTGTAGCCTATCCTCTGGGAAAATCCAGGTTACCATTTTCTTTTTGCCAGTCCCTGTTGGGTCTGTGGGAGCAGCAGGATCTCATGTTATCAAGCACCATGTTATCATCTACTGGTCTGCGTGTGAGGCTGTAGGGCTGCAGATGAGGTGTAGCTGCTTTGTGGTGTCAGATGTTTAAGCTGCTTTTCTCTGCTTTGCTTTCCCCCACCTAACATCCTCAAGGCATTTGGATGAGTAGCAATACCTCCTTGTAAACTGTGTCCTAGGGAAAGCTGTCTCAGTGGCCACACTAGATCTTGAAAACTGTTCCCATGCTGAAGATTACTTAGGAGCTGCTGCCCTTGGGCTGGAGAGGGCATTACTGGACAGATCAAGCACAAATACAGCCGTGTATCTGCAGTGCCTGGTCAGCTGCTCTCCATGCCACTTCCATCCAGCTCGTGGTGAGCATCTGAATTTGGCCCTGTAAAGGTCTCTTTCTATAAAGCATATTTAATTTAGTGTAATGCATTGTGATAATTTTTGCAGTTGTTGATGTATGGATAAAACCTGATAATATAAAAAAGTAGTTAAAATGATGCAAGTTGTTCACACTGCAGGATGTACCAGATGCCACAGTCCTGCCCTAGAAAGAGACAGACTTGCTGACCTGATACTCTGGGTCTCTTAAATCTGAGTTACATGGTTCAGTTTTATTGCATCTAGGGGTTTAGGTTAGGGTCAGGTTGTTATCTTGGCCATGCCATCTACCTTCAGTTACAGAAGAGTAAGCAGGCCCAAGAAATTTTCTCCTGATATTATTATTCTATATTTTAAGGCATTCCACTGTAAGCAGCTCTGAATGTAGCAGTGACCCCTTTACTGCTTTCAAAATGAAAGATTTCTCAAGCCATAGGGGTTTAAAAAAAAATAAGAAGTACAGAGCTGAAATGAAATTCCCTGAGCACAGCCTGTGTCTCCCGTGCTCCTTTGCACTATTTTCCATTTTGGGCACAAAATAAAAAGTGTATCTTGGCCATGTATAATTAATGTCATGGAACTGTGGTCCTGGCATGACACAAGCTGTATCACTGAGAGCAGAAGGTAAGAAGAAATCATGATTGCTCAGCAATTTACATGGGAGGATGAAGGGGAAAAGCATTTTAAATTAATGGTTCTAAGGCCTTGATGTTGCCCTGCCACATTTCATAAATCTTTTCTGAGCAATATCTCCTGCGAAAAGGACTTCACAGTTGCTTAGGGAATACCAAACAGGTACCTTTTTTCAGAAGGAAACTGTTTTTACATTTTGCTTCAAAATGCACTCCATGGAAGGCAGTAGTGTTTCAATTTATGCAGTAGCACTAAATGTCTACTGACTGCAAAGAAGAGTCCTTCTTCTCAAAGCCATTTATCTTCAAAACAATGCCTGTCCCTTTTGATAAAGGTTGAGTTCCCCCCACCGTGCTTGAGTGCCACAGCAGAGGGCTGTCTGAAGGCTGGTCCCATGCCAACAAGGCAAGAATGTCCCTTGCATCTCACAGCCCAGCTGTGAGCTCAGACCCCAGCATGCTACCACCCTCAGTACATGGATGGCTCTGCCTTTGGGAGAGCTCTGTAGGTCTCTGTGCACCATAAACTCAGTTACTTCATGCAAGCACCACAGCACATTTCAACCTTTCTTTAAAACAACTGGGAAGCAGGTTTAGGTACTTCTAAAGCTTTGGGAACATAACAGGGGTGGGAAAACCCAGTGCACATGGTATTTGCAGTACTGAACTTTCATTTGAAGTGTTTCAGCAGTGTGGCAGTGGTCAGTGTTTCTCCCTCACAGTTGCCCCATTACAAGGCTTTCTGTATCTTTTGGCAGAGCTGGCAACACATGTCTTACAGCATCTGTTGTAGGTAGCAGGTAACCTCACATGTTGTATATGTTCCTCTCAAAGATTTTAGTGAGTCTTCATGTGAACTGATTGCATTAACTGGCATTTATGACACAGTAGTTAGTGCATAGTGAGAGAAGGATAGACGTCCTGCCTTAATATATTCAGTAGCTGTTTATGTTCCTTATAGCACTGCTTCCAATGCACAAAAAGCTTTTACCTCACATTGCCTGCTCTTGGGTACTAAAAACACTTGAGCGATAGCACAAGTGACTCCCATATGACAGTTATTTCCCAAAAATAATTCCTTATGCCTCTCTCATGATTGTCATTTGCTACAAAATCATTTCCACTATGATCCGTACAGTACCACTAATGCATTTTTGACTAAAAGCAACTGCTGCTTAGCATTGGAATCCTAAATAGAATGCAGACAAAAAACAAACAGGAAAAAATTGTATCATGTGCCCACAGGCAAAGACACAGGGAAGGGATTGGAAAAGGAAGGCAAGGTTTCCTCTGAGCTGGCAGGGCAGCTAGAAGCTGCACAGAGGGTCACAGTGCAAGGGCCAGGTTCCTCCTCTTTGCCCTGATGGTCACAGCCACAGCAGCAGCTCCTCAGGGTGTTCTGTGGGAGGAGCAAGATCATACCCAGGGAGGAGAGGGGAGAGGATGCTGTGAGGTTTGACTAGCGTTTTACTGATAAGCCTGGGTGGAAATGCCATGTATCTAGCTCTGTACAGCACACTTGCAGGAGAGCACAGCCCCACGTATTGGACAGTGCTGCCTCTGGCCATGTGCAGCAGCTCCATTTCAGCTTCCCACCTTGCAAGCTGGGGGGCTGGCGTGGCCACCAGTTAGCACTGCTCCAGCTAGTGCTTCCATTTTGTGTAAGTGTCGTGGTAAGCTGAGCTTCTCATTTTTTAATCAATAAACAAAATTTTCTAGAACACCCAGAAGGTGCCGCGTTAACCTTGTAAGGGGCAGAGATGCAGGCATCATTCAGGAAAGTGCCAATTAAGAAAAATACTGACAACCTCCCTCCTCCCAACTTCTGTTTGTTTCACACAGTCCTAGAGTTTATCATCTTATAGAAAGGTATCATGCTGTAGAGACAGAAATGTAGTCTGCTGGATATATGACAGACTCTTTCTGTCCTGAGAACTTGAAAACATGACTTGGGAAGAAAAACTGAAAGAATGAAGCTTTAGCTTTCAAGTTTAGTTTTCAAGTTCTCAGGACACAAAGAAAGGGGAGATTGCAAAAGCCCATAGGAAAACTACAGAAAAAGCTTTCATAATCAGGGCAAAGAATAGTCTGGTGCCCACATTAATGGTGGGTAGACAAGATCTAATGCCCTAAAATTGCACTATGGCTAGGATTAAATACTAGGAAAATCCTTATAAAGGTAACGATATAGTGATTTTAGAAGATGGGGAAGTTGTGGGCTCTCCATCAGTGGCAGTCTTTAGTAACATTTTATCAGGCTGGCCTGAACTGATCCTGTCTTGAAATGGGGAGACAGGCCTATTCAGGTCCCTTATAGCACTCCAAATGTGTTTGCAGATACAACAGAAAAAGTATTAATTCTCACTTTATTTAATTGCAGATAAGCAAATTATTTGTTGAATAGTGACCAATTCACTCAGTAAATGCTTGATGCTTTAGATTTGGTTGAATCTACACATTATTTAATGTCCCCCATTTCTGTTCTTGTCAGACATCTTTCAGCAATGACTAGGGACCTTTCTGCATTTCAGCAGACTGCATAATAACAGTTTTAAGTAGAATGATCTGTTACTTGGGTAATATACTCATTACAGGTAGAAATTAGAAAGCTTATTTGAGAAATATTAAAGACATTAAAATAAAATGAAGTCCCAGATGAGATCTGGACTACATGTGAATAAAACCTTTCTTAGAAAGACAGACTTTACAAAGATGTGTGGACTGTACAAGTTTGGAATGAATAGCATGACTTTTACAAAGATGTGATATCAGCAAGGCTAATTTCAGATGACTGATTGGGAAGGCACTTATGCCTGGAGAAGAAAAATAAAATGCAAAAAAAACCCAGTTCAGGGAATCCCAGGAATTTTCTGCTTAAGGACATTTTGAACCTATGTTGTCTCTAATAATAACTTCAATGACAGCAGCTAAAACTAAGCACTATGCAAACACAACGGAATTCACCAGTGTAAGAAGGAGTTTGACTGCAGCATGATCATTGCAAATTGGGATTCTGATCTGCTACCCAAATAACTCTCTGTGGTTAGAAGTGCTGTCCCATAATGTAAAAATCAAATAGATCCAGGGGGGATCACTGCCTCTTCCTGAAGCTTAACAAAAATTGTTTTAGCAATGAAAGGTCTACAAGGCTGTATCATAAGGTTTTAAGATCTTGCATTGAATATGTAGGCTTTTCCATCAGTGCAGTGCTAAGATTTAAAAATAACCTTTTTTTTTGAAGAGTTGAAATTGAACATGATTTGGGGATAGTAAAAATGTGGAGGAAGAAACATCTTGTGGGAAATACTGTCCAAAATCATAAGCATTTTGCTGAGAAAAGGTGAATGTGCTGAGACTATCATGCAATGATGGTTTTTAACTTGTGATAGCCTTTTTGCAAAGGGAAATATTTAACAGAATCACAGTGAAGCTGCTGAAGAGGCAAAGTGAGTATTGCTCCAAAAGTTGCTTTTGAAGGCCAAATCCAAGTGGGGGTACAGACTTGGCCATTCTAATTCCAGCTCTTTCTTTCCTGCCCAGCACTGGTTTTGCCATTCTGCATTGCTCTTCTGAAGTCTCTGCAGGTCAGTTAGCACTTTACACGAGCTGGCATGCACCATCTGTGTCAGCTGTACCTGGTAACAGTGGTGTTTCTGACTGTGTAAGTCTAGTAAGTAGGGCTCAGAAAGCCATGTGACCATAGCCACATCTAGCTGTCTTTCGAAATGAGCTCCAAAACCCTTTCATGGTGTATAGCACTAGCTCAGGGTAGAGATGAGGGCAAATATTCCTCACAGGTACTGGAATGAAACAGAGGCAGTTGTTTTAAAGAGTGACCTCCAATGGATGCAGTAGCATTTTGAGGAATTTTATTCACTGCTTGTGATATCAAGAAGCTATTTTATTAGTTGATGAACTCCAGCTTCTGTGAAAAAGATAAAATGGATCTCAAAAAATTACCATAGGATGTATCTGTATGGGAAAATGGAATCTGACACATGCAACGTATTAACAATTAGGAGACTAGGTTGAGTCTTTAGATCTATGACTACATTATCTAAGAACCTGGTAATGGTTGATTTTACTTTCAGTAGAATGGAGATAACAGTGTTCCTGTCCTCTCATTCTTGGATGGCTTTCTTTACTGCCTCTGCTGAAGATGTTTCTTAACTAATTACTAGTACCAGAACAGAAGCCCTCAGCACTACCACTGTGATAAAATAATTTATAAGAATAATAGATCAGATGCTTCCCAGGTTGCATAAAGTAAGTTAGTATAGTCTAGCATGAAAAATAATAATGCTGAAAAGCAAGTCTGCAAGAAGAGCTGGCTGAATAATTCATACTTAAATTGAATCTGATAAATTTTGCTCCTTTTCTCAATTGGCAGAAAGCCTATATGCAGTTGACTGTTTCTGCAGATTTGTTCTGTTATTCTATGATTCATGTGCTCTACAGATCTCTTTTGGAGCATTGTCTCTATCATTTAACTGTGACTGGGTGCGCAAGCCACACAGTGTTGTTTCTCTTTCTTGATGGTGCAGCACTAATGTTAACAACCAGGACTCTGATACTAATGTTTATGGAAAACAAATATAAAATTTTCTTTCTGTAAATATTTGAGCACAAAACTTAGCACTTGCTTTACATGAATATTGATAATAATAAAATGGGGTGTTATGGGTTTTCCAGATGTTCATGGAAAGTTAGACAAGGTCGAAGGCAGACTTCTTGCAAATGTGACTGAACATTCATGCTGTTTTTTCCTGGTTTCAGAGCTATGACACAATTCTAAGCCATGCAGTTGTCAAAAGGATACTTTTCTTCTTTCCTCACCCTAATTCATTCTTTCTAAATCCATGTGAACCCTGACATGGATTTAGAAATGGGAGGTGACCTATCAGTACTGATGGTGTAAGGTGTGTTCTAAGAACACTTAGAATACTACAGCATTAGTTTAGATCCTTAGGAGAGGTGCATGAGGTCCCTGATGGCAACCTTGCTGGTATGCATGCTTCCAACATGATCCTGCTAGAGGTTAGCTGAGAGGACACAACCCTAAAACTTTATTGATTTTTTAAGAAGATAACCACTGCGATACCTGCAGTGTGTCACTGGAAAGCACATGTGTCTGTGTTCACTCTGTCTGTCAGAGTGCCAGGAAGCCCAGATAAGCTGTTTTTAAAATACCACCACAGAACCAGAGTTTTCTAAGTCCCCAAATAGCAAAGCAATTTCAGAAATACAGCAAGATAAACAAGGAGAAAAATATGAAAACAAAACAGTAAGTGCAGGCTGGGTATTCTCTTGAAACATCAAGTGTTAATCACAGACTGCAGCAAGGAAAGGGGAACAGGGGAAAAATACTGAGTAGTGACATTTTGTAATTTCAAATGGCATGGTGAGTACCAATAACCTTTGTCATACTCAGAAACCGTAGAAACACTGCCTGAGTGATGCTTGAGAAAACAAGAAAAAAAACTCTTCTTGTGAAAGAGAGTTCTTTCCCTCTTGGTACTAAGCTTCTACATGAGAAGGCTGATGGTGGAATAGAAGATGCCTTTTGTGTTTGTAGTTTAGCTCCTGCATTGCCAAAATCACGGAGCAATGTGGTTCAGCTGGCAGCTCATGGGCTGATCTCATGTGCAGGATTCTTTCTACAAGTCTCTCTTTTTATCAGTGCACCCATGGACCAGCATTTCAACTGCTTTAACAAGTGCCCCTTCCACTCGTGCCCTTACCCACAAACAGACAGTGCTCAAAGCCTGAACTGGTGCCTCCTGGAATCACAAGGGGAACTGTCTTCCCTGAATGGGTCTGGCTTGCCTGGCTCCCAAAATTGGAGCACAGTCTTCTTAGATTACAAAGCAAGAGCACATTTGTTCACAAGCAGTATTTCCTTATAGACACTTCACTTCAGAAGAAAAAAAAATTGACCGTAGGTGCTTAAAAAAAAAAAAAAAAAAAAAAAAAAAAAGCTGGTGTTTTCGTTTTTGACCTATGTCATTGGATCAGTGAGTTTTTTGAGAGATTGTGGAAACAGAAGTAGAAAGTGGAGGAGCTGACATTTCAAGGATGTCTTTTGTACACGGAAGAAATCGAGTATAAATACATTTTGGATTCATGAATTTGTATGTTTGTACTGAGATATCTTTCTGTTTGAAATACAAGGACTGCAGCTATATGCATCCTTTGCTGAAATACAAGATACACTTTCTGCTGGTGAAGAGCAGGTGCTTTTTCCTGGAAAAGCACCTATGGCTTTAGTATGTCCAGAATTATCACTAATATTCTGCCTTCAGGTTATTGTGCAAAAGCAGTATTTATTTAAATTAGCATTCTATTTTAATAAAATAATTCCCTGTTAATAAAGACAAGGTTATCAGCTCCCTTCTCCGGTTACAGAAATTCTTCCACAGTCAAGCTAGGAGCTTTCCTCATTGATATTAATACATCAATCTAATTATAACAACCTCAGATACACGGGCAAAAATATGTTTCATTCTGCTCTGACTTACAATCACAAGAATATTTCTTTTCAGTTCACATATCTTTGCATTTCAGGTCATATCTCTCGTAACGTTTCAAAATAAAGCCTGCTTATTACTGATTACATTTGCTAATGGCATTACAGTGCCATTCATTTTCCACTACGACACTATTACAAATACTCCATTTTGTTGCTAGCACTGAACATCTTTATGAAGTCTTTGTCAACTTGTTATTACAGAAACATGTGGCTTATAACAAGATGCCTTTTACATACATTTTTAACATGTTTAAATATCAGGTTGCCTTTACTTTGCCCTATGTAATAAATGACTAAATGTGCAGGAGAAGGTTAATGTAATAGGCAAAATAAATCAATTTAAGGTTTCAACTAATAGCCTTAATAGTTGCACAAATCTCATCAAAGTTTTCTGTTTGAGGTTAATTTGACAGTGGACCTAACATCAAGAAATAATTACTGGCTTTAAAGTGGTTCTTGTCTTTATCTCCCATTTTAAGACACATCAAATGAAAATTAGAAGAAGCAAGGGAGATGAAATGTTATGTTTAACATTAAACTCCTGAGCATGTAAGTTCATTTTACTTGCATAGCTTGAGAGGTCAATGAAATGCAAGGGCTAGGACCTCACCTCTTTGCATTGTATTTTGTAATTACAGCTTATAGGAATTCATGTTATTGTTTAGAGCAGGGATGCTGTCAGATGTCTGTGTGAGTGAGCTTCTTGGTACTTGTTCTAATGATTTTACTAAAGTCATAGCTGCAAGCTCTTATGCTCCTAGATGGACACTCAAAGCAAGGAGTTTGCCTAAAGTGAGATACTACGATGTCACATCTCTTTGCTCCACCAAGGAGCTTACTACTAGTTGGTGCTTCCTCCTGATGAGCAATGTCACCTGGTGGGCTGCAGTCCATGGATGCAGAGAAGATGAATTAATCCAAAATTTAAGAGGACGAGTGTGTAAGAGGTATTGATTTTACCCTGAGACATGTCTTTTCAGACCAAGTCGGGTGAAAGTCCCTGGTCCTAGTGCTAGGTGTCCTCAGTTTAATGGCTTTCCAAATCAGCATTAGTTTTCTGCTAAAATGGATTTTGGAAGCTGAATAATGCATAAATAGAAACATACACAAAGCTATTTCAGGATCCCTGGACTGGCATGCCTTCACTCAAATGATAAGCATCTAGCAGTAGCTGTGAAGCTAGGCACATCAAAATGCCCTTGCGCTGTCATAAATTCTAAAATTCAAACTAAGAGAATCCAAATATTTTATTCAAAAATTCAAAAGCCTCACCTCAGTTTATTGACTACTTGTGTGCTGCATCATATCACTTGCCATACTCTGTGTGGGCAGCAAATACATCCATTTGGTGCAGATTTCACAAGAGCAGGAGATTAGAACTTTACTTGAATCCCAATATTTAGATGAACAGTCCATAAAGAACATACGCATTTTCCAGCACTAGTGAAGAGTGTGATGTTCTTGCAATAAATTTAGCTGATGTCATTTACCTGGACTTCTGCAAGGCATTTGTCCTGTGCAACATCCTTGTCTCTAAATTTGAGAGAAATGGATTTGATGGATGGACCACTTGGTGGATAAGGCATTAGCTGGAGGGTCACAGTCAGAGAGGCTAGATGTTCAAGAGGAGAGCAGTGACAAGCAGTGTTCCTTAGAGGTCCGTATTGGGACTGGTGCTGTTCAACATCTTTGTCAGCAACATGGACAGTGGGATTGAGAGCACCCTCAGCAAGTTTGTAATGACACTAAGCTGTGTGGTTTGGTTGATACACTGGAGGGAAGGGTTGCCATCCAGAGGGACCTTGGCAGGCTTGAGAAGTGGGCCCATGCCAACCTCATGAAGTTCAACAAGGCAAAGTGTAAGGTCCTGCACCTGGGTCGGGGCAATCACAGGCACAGATACAGGTAGTGGAAGTGTTCAAGACCACGTTGGACAGGGCTTTGAGCAACATAGTCTAGTGGCAGATGTCCCTGCCCTGGTAGGGGGTTGGAACTAGATGATCTTTAAGCTCCCTTCAAACCCAAACTGTTCTACGATTCTATGATTTAACTTGACATATACCAAGAATAGAAATCTATTACTTCTGGACAATGTCATAGCACATTTTGTGACTTGAAGTCATAATATATATAACTGATATGATGAGCCACTGACATTCTTTGGAAGATTTTGAAAAGCATTTCTTACTATAGCAACCTGATTTTCCATCAGAATAGCCTTCCAGTCTAAGTCCAGACTGTAGAGCTACTAATTAAGACCATAGAAAAAGCAGAAGGGATACAAATGAAAAAAAAGAAAAAAGAGTGGAACTACTGATCTTGAAAGCACAGAGAGAAACAGCATACCAAGTAGAAGCATCAAAATGAGCATAATACAAGACACAGATCAAAACTGAATTGGAACTGACTGTATTCTGGTGATAAGCATAATAGTGTCTCTATTGATGTTATTAAGTATTTCCTGCGACTGGAAAGTGTGCCCATAGGAAAAGGATAACATCAGATACCACTTTAAAAAATTTCTTTGGCCAGTTTCTATGGCACAGGTTAAGCAGCAGATCACACAGGATGACGAACATAACACCTTTCTTGGCCTTAAAATCTGTAAAAGGTCACGAAAATGTAGTTAAAAAAAATTGAAGAAGTATGTGTGGGCTGGCATTACTACACAATTTTAGTGATTGCTATCCAGTTCCACACATATTTCTTCAATTTAATTTTTAATGGGCTCTATTTCACCTACATAAATTTCCCTCTAGGAGCATGAATCCAACATTTAGATAATTAAAATTCTCACCATTTAACCTTAAAATTGCCTGCAATGTGTAGTCATCTATAATCTGATACATCTATATGACACAGTGCAGTACCTCCCTGAAAGAAGTTAGGACATCGCAGGTCTGTGTGACTAAATCAGAGAAAGTTAAGAAGGGAGTAAGAACAGAGGTACTTCCTATTTTTTTTTTCTTTCAGCTATTGCTGTTCTTGTGTTTGTTTATTACCAGTATTCATGATGTACATCATCATGGCCCGTTTGTAAACTCTCAGCTTTAATTCTTACATCAAGTTTTCAAAAGAAGGATTTGAGTAATAGAAACAAAAAGCATACTACACTAATGAAAACTGTTTTTTCTATTCAGCACAACTCAACAGTTGAGAACTATTTAAAATATGTTTATGTATTCACATATTTTCTGGGTTTGGATAAACAGAGAAATCTGGTGCATATTTACAATAAATTTGAAAGTTCAGTAATTATCACCAGAAGTCATCATTAAGCCCCCAGATAAACAATGAAATGTCACTTGGTTTGACAATGCAAGAGGAATAATTTCTACTAATTATTCGTGTGATTAATTCTGCTCATTAGCTTTTATTAGAGGAAAAAGAAACTGAAAAATCAGTATTTTAGTTCACTTTTTCCCTCCTCCCCCGTCATCTCAGAATGCTAGTTATATAGTTTGCACAGGAATAAAGGGAACCAGAGGGCACTCAAGAAGACTGAAAAATAGTAAGCTTAAAACCAATAGTGACTAACAATAGATGCAGCTGTTATCAGAGTGCAAAGAACTGTTGATTCAGAGGAATGTTATGTCTTTTTTAGTCTTTCTTTAGATGGTCGGGTTTTTTATTTCCCCCCCTTTTCCTTAGAACAAAAAAGAATTTGATGGCACTTTTGAACAAATTATCTAGATTAATTTCTGTGTTGATTCACCATCACTTCTTTCTTTTTTTTCTCATATAGCGTCTAACTGTAACACTTGTTTCTGACCTTTTTTTTTTTTTTGCTTATTAAGATGTTTGCTATCTCTTTAGCTTTGCATTTAGTTTTTCCTTTTTTAGTATCTTCACTCAATCCCACCAGTGCTGATGTGAGATCTTTCCTTTGCTGTCTGAACACAGCTAAAAAAGCCAATGAACAGTCAAAGTGTTTTAAACACAGTCATTTTAAGCTGGGGAATTACTTTGGTTGGGAACATTGGTCAGACAGGCTTTCAGCTTGTACTGCAATTCGATTAACTGTGGTGCCAGAGCAGATGTCAGGATTGTGGTGTGCCAGGAGCAAGTCATCAGCTAGTTTGTGATTTTTAGAGGATCTGTAAGTCTCATCAAAACATCTACCCAGTCTAGAATACGTGGCATGCTGGTTATTAATAAAAAAATGAATCAGTGTTGTTGAAGACTGATCAGAAACTCTCTGACTGAATGTTTTCCCTCTGAGGATCCTGATCAGCGAGGGAAAAATGTTCCTATGGTGTGTGGCACTTTGGGGAAGCCCGGCTTTTTCTAAACTGGGCACCTATCACAGCCTCTACCACCCTGGTGCTGCCCAGAATCTCACTCTCGAGCACCTGAGGCTCCAAACTTTTGACGAAGAGGTCCTCAGGGGTGATTAGAAAAAGTCAAAGAATAGGATTGGTCTGAAGCTATTTTTGTTGTCTAAAAGAAGATGACTACATTTGGGTTATATATAGCTCTCTCTCTAGTCATTGCAGAAAATGGGTAAACTAGAGAATGGTTTCATCTATACTTTTTAAGGTACTTCA
>NW_009909786.1:0-481 GCF_000696875.1 Nestor notabilis | reverse complement strand
TCAGCGTTCAGGAATGCCTGCTTCCTTCCATTGTTCAGAAAGCCTAAGTTAGATTTCAATATAAAAATTCAGATAGAAAAGCTGAGACAGAGTAATCCTTCCCTAAATCACATGTAAATTCTTATATATGTTTATAGTTACAGTTGTGTATCCGTATATATGTTTGTATATATAAACATATATACAGATACATATAGAATAATTCCAATTTGCAAGAAATTTTAGTTAATGCTTTTTTATTTTTTTTTAAGATATGGTTTTAAAGTCTGGGAATTTCTTGAGAATGGCGATTCCAGTTTTCACAGAATTCTGTGTATAACAAATATTTTGCTTTGTCTTTTCTGTAGATTATGACATCTGAAATCTGCTAAGCACAGATGTGAATTAGAATTAGCATTCTAACCAAGAAAATAGAGCATGAAAATCATGGCATTCTTGCAGTTCTGATAGGAAAACTGTCGTGGTTTAAGCCCAGCCGGCA
>NW_009909785.1:1186-1472 GCF_000696875.1 Nestor notabilis | reverse complement strand
CCCAGCGGGGGACACGGTTATTTATGAGGGTGTCATATTTTCTCGCCGAGGTTGGAATCGACCCGTTGGTTCTGTCAATGATTGCAGCAATTAGTCAAGTCGTCAAAGCCATTAACAGGGGATTAGGCCAATATTGGAGAGCCCTTACGGAGCATTCCTGAGGAAGGGAAGAGCCAAACAGAGCCTCATCCCACGTAAAGCTTTGCCTGGAGGATGTCGGCATGTGGAGGAGACACAGTCTTCCCCCCCCCGCTCCAGGGTGGGGGTGGACACCCGGGATGGGGGG
>NW_009909785.1:0-1092 GCF_000696875.1 Nestor notabilis | reverse complement strand
CTCCAGGGTGGGGTTGGACACCAGGGATGGGGGGAAGAGTGTCTCTAATAGAGAGATATTAAGTGTCCAGGCTCAGCAGTAAGTAAGTGACCTGTCTGGATCCCAGCCTTCATTGGGAATGAAAGGGATCCCAGCCTTGATTGGGAATGAAAGGGATCCCAGCCTTGATTGGGAATGACAAGGGATCCCAGCCTTCACGGGGAATGAAAGGGATCCCAGCCTCCATTTGGAATGCCAAGCCTTGCATTCCAAATGAAACTCCTCTGCACCACTTCCTCATAGAGCACATCTGGAAGCACATCTGCATCCAGCGCAAGGCTCATCAGGGTCCTCTGCTCCTTCCATCCATGAGGATGGGGGTCTCCTGGGCTGCAGCAGCAGCAGATGGAGCTTGCTTTGGGTAGTGCTGAGGTGGCTGGGTCGTTGCAGTGTTCCCAGTGGGATGGGAGATGTTTGCTGAGCCCCTGGGCAGGCTTGGCTAAGGATGAGGTGGAATCCTGGAGTCATGGAACCCTGGAATCCCAGGGGAAGAGACCTCAGGGGTCATCTGCTCCAACCTTTCCAGGCACAGCATGACCTAGGCTGGGTGCCCAGCACCCTGTGCAGCCCAATCTTCAACACTGGGGAGTCACCACTTCCCAGGGGAGATTAATCCAATGGATGATTGTTCCCACTGGGAAAAATTTTCCTCTTGTGTCCAGTGGGAATCTCCCCTGGAGAAACTTGTGCCCATCACCCCTCAGCTTTGCCATGGGACTCCTTGTCCAAAAGGAGTCTCCATCTCCTCTGCAGCCCCCCTTTAACTCCTGGCACATGGGATCAGGTCTGCCTGAGCTGCCTTCAGGTGTGTCCTGGGATGCCAAGAGTCAGAGATAACTCCTGAGCTCTCCCTGGCATCAGTGGCCATTTCCCCGTTCCCCTCTCTCCTCATCCCACCACTGCTTGATCGAGATTCCCATCACTGCAGGTGGCACCATTGCCTTCAGACCGGGGCAGGGTGATATTCCCACCCACCCACCTTCCTTCAGCTCTGGAGCTCCGGCTCATTCCAACATTCTCCCTGCTCAACGTGCTCAAATTCATCATTCAGAA